>NW_026596064.1:22613446-22648082 GCF_907164565.1 Psammomys obesus
TTATTATTATTATTATTATTATTATTATTATTATTATTATTATTATTATTATTTGGAATGACCCTTGTATGAGGAAGTCAGTATGTTAGAAAGTTCTGTTCTTGCCTCATTTGTTATAGCCCTTAGGAAGGATAAGGGTGGGTGCTTTGTAAGTGCTTTTTATATAGCTTTCAGAGCTCTTTCTGCCAAAACAAAAGCAGGCCTGGGAATTTCTGTCAGGGAGTTGAGAGAGTGAAGACTCTGGGAATTTCCACACTACTTAAATGCATTTAAGAATTAATACCTGGAGCTGGCGAGATGGCTTAGTGGTTAAGAGCACTTATTATTCTTGCACGAGGTCAGTTCTAGTACCCCTGTGGTGGCTCATAACTCCTGCCTGTAACTCCAGTTCTAGGGAATCTGAAGCCTCTTCTGGCCTTTGTGAGCTTCTAAAAGCATATAGTGAACATTAAAATTCACACACACGTACAGTACACACACACAAACACACACATATGAAAAAGAATAAATACCTGAAATGTGCCCATAGTTCCTTTTTATTCTTTTCATATTAATGTCCTCTTATCTTTCTCAGAGGGTCCTGTTGTAAGCACTAATGTCTCCGTGCCATTGATGTTCAGAGGGGAAGAAGTGGCCGAATTCCCACAGGAAGAGTTGCCTGTTAAACTGTCTCAGGGGCCAGCCCCCACAGAGAACTTGAATCTGGCCAGTAATTTCCCAGCACATATTTTTGAGCCAGCTGTGATGCTAACACCACCCAGGCAAAAGAGCAATTCGGAATTCTCTCCTCTGCAGGATGGTAAGCATGCTTCTATATTTACATGGAAGCTGTGATTTTCGCCCTTCACTCAAATGATAGATGTATGTAATGAGTTGTACATATATGTATATGCACACACACACATTTATACATAAATATGCACACACATGCATGGATGCATGTATTTTTAGGGTAGTTTCCCTGCACCCTGCCATAACTCTGAAAATCACAGATAACTTGAAGGAGGAAGGACTTACTTTTATACACAGGTTCAGTGGTCCGTGGTCAGCTGGCAGAGGAGAGCTGCTCACCTCACGGCAGCCCAGAGACAGAGAGTGGGAAGAAGGATATGAAAAACTTCACTCTTCAAAGGCATACCACTGTGTGTGTGTCTCTCTCTCTCTCTGTGCACATATGTGTACCATGGTACACATATGGAGGTCAGAGGAAACTTGTGGTCATGATTCTTGCCTCTTCCACTCTGTGGGTTCTGTGTATCACATTCAGGTCATCAAAGCCACTGAGCTGTGTGTCACTGGTCCTCTACAAAATTTTTTGATTATTTGTATTTGTGTGTGTGTGTATTTGGTGGGGGGGGGGGTTCCCTTACCCATGTGATCCTGTGTAGATACCAGCAGCCAGTGACATCAATTATATTCCTTTATCACTCTTCACCTACTTTAAAAATGTAATTAATTAATTTTGAGTGACGGGTGGGGGAGTACTTGGATGCTGTGGCTTGTATGTGGAGGTCAAAGGACAACTTTGGGGAGTCAGTTATCTCCTATGGGATCTTAGAATGGAACTGTAGCCTGTGTGCTGCTGAGACAGCTTTCAAGCTCCTTTTTGAAAGATATTTTTTCATCCCTGTTTTGCATGAATTTTTACTTCTTTAAAAGTTACTAATATTTTCTTGCAGAGCAGTAGAACCTAACTTATTATTGGGGCTCTAAGTTCCTCAGATTTTGTGTGCTTTGATGTGTTTTCACTAAAGGAACTAAAGAGGCTCCACAGGTTAAAGAAAATGGTAAATCCTTGTTACTAGAATTGTACTCTTCTGTTTCTGAGGCACATAGGGCGTTGTCAGATCATCGAGGTGGAAATGGAGAGGGTGCTGGGCTGAGAGTCTAGTGCCGGTAGCCCACACACTCCTCATTCACTTTGGGGAGCTTTGGGATGAGACACCTCTTCTGGGCCTCAACTTTCTTATTTTAGCATATGAAAATTTCTTGTCTCTTCCAGCTTTCTAACTCGGTAATTTAATATTTCTCAGGGGTCTGGGGAATTACTATGTTCTGTTCATATTAGATTTGTATTCCTTGCAGTAATTATTCAATCTCCCCCACTCCACCCCCCACCTCTACACACACCAGTGTCTCATTGTATAGCCCAGGCCGGCTTTAACCTCATGATCATTCCTTCTCATTTGTGATTGTATGCATACATCACTACTCCTGGACAGGAGTGACATGTGTCAAAGTATATTAAAAACCACTATGACACATGGTTTTTCACAAGAATGTTAATGAATGGTCTCAGGAATATGAAAGTTTCTATACTTGATTGCGCATATTCCTCTTTTTTTTTTTTTTTTTTGCCATGAGGTGTATTTTAATTTTATCAACCATAAAAATAGTTTTCTATATTATTGCAGGGCAAGCCAGTGAAATTTGGCAGTCTAATTAGTAGGGCTCTCCTTTCAGAGACCTGTGGGCTGGTGGCATTGGTGCGGAGTGCCTGGGTTCACCATGCAGCTTGTGTCTTGCATCCATCTTGTAGGTAGTGCTTCCTCCACATCACAGGGTGTCTCAGCGATGACACTGGGCGGGGAAATCCTCTGAGGCTTTTAGGGAATTTCACTCCCCTTTTCCTGTTGAGTGGGCCTCTTTGTCTGCAGGGTGTTCTCCTGTGTCTTGGTTTTCTTCAGCGTGGCCTTAGCAAAGCTGGCGATTTCCTCTATGTCTGATTTGTCTGCTATTTTCCTGTAACCCGTGGAGTCTCCTTCTGAGCTAGCACTCCAGGTGCTCCCGCTCGCATTGCTGCATCAAGAGAGTGTACATATTCCTTTATAAGAATAAATAGGACTCAGAAACCAAACCCTTCGATTTAAATACTTCCCTAACTACTGTGACAGAGTAATGTACTAATTATAGTACCAATTTATTGGAAAATATGATGTTTATGCTTGCTTTAAAAACCCTGTCTGCAGTGTTGAGGAGAACTGTTCAGACTCGTCCTGCCCCACGAATCCCTCCCACTGTGGAAGTCATAGAGAAGGAGCAGAACTGGGAAAAGAAGACCTTGCCTATTGACCCAGACATTCAGAACTCAAGTGAGGAGAATCATCTCTTCACGCAGAGGTGGAGAGTCTCCCACATGGGAGAAGATTTGGAGAACAAAGCGCAGCCACCATTTGTTAACCTGTCACAGCCCCCTTGCAATTCCCTTCCCACCACTCAGCAGTCAAGAAACCCTACGTTCTCAGAAGAGCCCTCAGTGCTTGGAGATGGGCAGCAGCTTAGGGCAAATGAGGCACTGATACAAAGGAAGGCCGTAATGGCACGGATTGCAGAGTTGACACTGCAGAATTCAGCCATCAAGGCACACCTGAATAACATCACCAGCTCAGGGGGAGAGCAAGGGGATGGACTTCGGGAGCAGAGCAAACAGGGAAGTGTCAGCAGCGACATGCCCTCTGTAAGTACCAAGCAAGGGTGAGTAGGACACAGCAGGAGTTCAGGTTGGGCACTGTGTTAGACCTTTCACTGTGGTGACAAATTAAACAAAGGGACTAAAAATTTGTTTTCACTCAGAACTCTGAGGTTTCAGAGGGCTTATTCATGTGGCAGAATCTGTTGCCCTGGACCTGGGGTTAGACAGACTATCATGGTGGCAGGAACACGTGGCAGAGGCTACCGTCTCATGGTGGCCTGGAGGGTCAGAGGACGAGATACATCACTTTAAGATGTGCAGGTGATGAAATTCTTCCAGCCAAGTCCTACCTTTCATCGTCTCCCCAGGATACTATTATGTTTAGGATCCTTTGTGGATCAACCCTTGACTAAAGCTCTCAGGAGCCAGTCACTCCCCAAGCTCCAGCTGGCAGGCAAGCCTCCATTATAATGGAGTTGTTCCATTTCATATTCAAGCCATAACAAGCATCCAAAGAGATCTCTTTTTAGAAGTGACTCTGTAGCTTTGATATATCTTCACAAGACAGATAAAACTTATTAGTTTGTCTTGCACTATATTAAGATAACATGAAACAATAAATATATGAATGAAGAAAATAGAACTAAGGTAAAATGTGTAGGAGGGCTAAGGATAAGCTAGGGATGAATGACATGGAATTAGAAGGACATAGAATGCTACTGCACAACTAGATTTTAAATAAAAGTAACTTCGCTCTTTTTTGTTTTTCGAGGCCAGTGTGTGTGTGTGTGTGTGTGTGTAGCCTTGCCTGTGTTGGACTTGCTTTGTAGACCAGGCTAGCCTCAAACTCGCAGAAATCCACCTGCCTTTGCCTCTGCTGGGATTACAGGCATGCACTGTCGTACCTGATTGTGACTTTATTCTTGCTGTTGCCTATTAAAAATTAGTTGGCTCATAACTCTTGAATAACTTTTTTCTGTGGCATGGAGTGGGTTTTCCTATAGAAGTTAAACTTAAAGAAGAGACTCTAACGTGCATAGGAACCATCTGAGGAGCTTGTTAAAATGTAGTTCCTGGCTGAGTAGGCCTGTGCCTTTGTAATAGTCCTTCCATGACACCAGAGCTGCTGGTCTGTTCACGTTCCGAGGAGCATCATTCTTACATTTAGAGCAAGATTATTTTTTCCTGTGTAACTAGTGCCAATCATGGCTCAGTACCTCTAATCCTCAAGAGACTGAGGCAGGATTGATGTGGGTTTGAAGACAGCCAGGGCTACTTTAGTGAGTTCCAGACCTATAGTTTGAGACTTATCTTTTAAAAACAAAACAAAAAAGAAAAACAAACAAACAAAAAACCCAGCCCTTCCCAAAACAAAACAAAAACAAACAAAAAACCCTAACTATTCTTAGTCCCCAGTGGAGAAGCTTCTCCGCCCCTTCTTTCTCTTTTTCCCCAGCTCTGGTGACCACTCTGAGCTTCTGTGAGATCAGCCTTTGTAAACTCTCCACATGAGTAAGATTGTGTGGATTTGTCTTCCAGTCAATGAAGACATTTTGTAAGTGAAATAAAGCTGATGGACCAATCTGATAACTTAAACCTTTATTTCATTGTTTGTGGAGAGAAAAGATGGAGCATCGGCAGTGGGCAGCAGCCATCAGTACAGGCATAAGTGTGTTCGCATATTACGTTATATGTTTGTAGAGTTTTGAAGATCGTTTGTAACAGACCACTGTTGCTTTTAAATAGGTAACACAGTTAAATGTTAAGCTTGTGTCCTTTCTAAATACTACGTACACCAGCCTGGAAAGGAAGGTCTAATACTGCTGCCCTAATTATCCCCATTTTATTTTACTTGGAAATACAAAATAGCCTTTGATTATTATTAGTTTGCTTATCTTAAAAAGCAAAACAAACAAAAAACCAAACCAAAATAAAAAAATCCAATAGGTATTAGTCATTCAAATTAGTCATTTTTATCAGGGATTAGTTTTTCCCCACAAAGGGATATATTTATCTAAACAAAATTATTAATAGTGGAAGTATATTTTTCCTGTAGTAGCTTTTAGTTTTTTAAATTTTATTCCTGTAGTAACTTTTAGTTTTGTTTGGGCTTTTGCTGTCTTATGCACCTTTCTAATCACAGATACTCTTAAATCAGATCTCTGAAGCTACAAGGAGCCTGGAGAGGCAAACAGTGGGCAGGCGTAGTATTTTTAAGAGTCTTGTTTGAAGATTGAAGTTGTAAAAACATCTTTTCTCAAATTCAGAGATATTCCTGTGAAGTCTGTCCCATTCTCGTCTGTCATCAATAGGCTTGTGCTATTTAACTCAGTGGGAGATCTTTGTTCATGTGTAGTAAGAGATGCAGGGAAGCTTTTCCCATTAGACTGTGCTCATTCGGCTGTTGATGAACTTGTGTATGCCTTTATGTTAGCCCTCATTCTTCAGTTAAATGACTTGTAAACTATTTACCCCATCATTCATATGTGTGGCTTATAAATACTGAATTGCTGGTATTTAGTATAAATATCAGAATCGGTATTTTTTTTTTAAATAATGTATTTCTTTTTCCCCCCCTGAAGAATTTCCCAGCAGCTCAGTCTCTAACGCCAAGTAGCATGGAGGAACGGATTGCAGAGTTGAACCGACAGAGCATGGAGGCTCGCAGCAAACTGCTCCAGCTGATAGAGCAGCAGAAACTTGTTGGTTTGAACCTGTCCTCTTCCCCAGTGTCACCTGTCCAATCATCTGTCAGAGTGTGGGCCGGTGGGTCACAGATTCCTGATTTACAAACTATAAGTATGGTTTTTCCTCTCAGTTTTGAAAGTTCATATTGAGTCAAAAGAACTTCAGAGCACACTATTCCAGTACCCCAGTTTTGTACCAGAAGAACCTGGTTTGGGTCAGAGAGTTAAGTGACAGAAATAGTGGTAGAAAGCTGTCTCTTGTTCTATAGCCAGTCTTTGGTGTCAGGGGAGACACCATTCAAGTGAAATATTCATTATAACATATGATTCACTTAGGATATATGCTGCATAAAGTATAAGCATCAAAATTAAGAGTATAAATGTTTAAATCACAAATTATTGTTCTCTTAAAAACCAGGAAAACATATCCACTCTATTTTTTCCATTAATTTGTTACATTTAGGAATATGAAAAACTAGAGAGGCCTCTTTAAAAAAATTGAATTGTAACTGAAGAATGTGTTTTCATAGTAGTCCTGTTCAAAGAGTGCTGATTAAATGAAGTATCTCTAAGTTGGCTTTAGTCAGAAATTAACTTATGCCCTCAGGGTGATGCTACATCAAAGGTATTGATTAGAGCCCAGTCTCAGGCCAGATTGTGAGGAATGGAAAGGCTCCATCAGTGGTGTCCCTGAGATGCTTAAGCCTTGGTGCTTCTAGGGACCTGAGTGTCCTATCTAGTTGGGTGAAGTCAGTTACCAGAAAGGAATTTTCACCTCTTGGAAATTATTTATTTTTTTTAAATTATGAACAAGAAAGCAGACTCTCGGGAATTAATAGAAAGTAATTCTTTTCCCCAAAAGCCTTTCCTCTGGGTTTATTCTCAGCTTCCTCAGTTGACAGGTGTCTGTCTTCAGTTTTTCATAGTCATGAAGGCTGGAGGTGAATTCTGGTTCATATAAATAAATTGCTCAAATACATATGAGCCTGCAGTGTATGGTGTTAAATACCTCAGCACCAAGCTGGGGATCACACAGCAAACGTAAGTGTAGGAGAAAATGTTAGCTGGTTTTGAGGATAGTGGGAGCGTAAAGCAGATCAGCCTCCAGTGTGATTCTGTGATTGAGCACAGCATTGCCTGTCATGGTGTTCTGTAAGTTTGAAATTTACCTTATTTCTGTTTTCTCATTCAGTACTCAACACACCCAAAATAGAATTCTTGGTTCTATAGGAACCTCTGTGGGGTATAATAAAAATAAAAATAAACAATATGTCATGGGAAAAAAACCTTTTGTTTTGTCGGATAACTGAGGATTTAAAAAAATTAACTAGCTTTGTTCTTTGACAATTTTATATATGTATATAATACATTCTGGTTCTTCTCCCCTTCCACTCTTCTCTTTTCTCTGACACCCCTGTCAACACCCTGGCTACAGGTCCCGTTCTTATGCTCACAACTTTTTTGTTTTTGTGGCTGACCCACTGATTTCAAGAGTGGTCCAAAAGACCTTGGGTATGGAACTTTCCCACAGAGCCTGGTGGGCCCCCGGTGTGTACATAACTAGGGATAGTAACACCCCTATCTCCCAGAATCCAGCATTAGCCAGTATTTCAGCTGATAAAGGTAAGGCTCCGCAAGCCCCCCACCATGGCAAACTATGGACAAGTCCATCCTTGTGCAGGCCCAGTTAACAGGCAACCACAGCTGCCGTGAGTTCATGATGTCAGTGCCTATTACATTTGTTCCACTCCTCTTCCATGACAGTTCCTGAGCCTTGGGGAAGAAGCTATAAATGTCCTGTTAAGAATACTGACTCTACCATCTCTATTCTCAGTAGTGTGAGTGGCCAAGGGGCTGCATTCACTGTGGTTCTCTGCAGAGCCAAGCTGCTCTGAATGAGGCTAGGACTAGCATCTTTCAGTGGGTTTTATTAGATATTGAGATAGGCAGCTTGACATAACAATTTGGCCAAACAATAGTAAGTCTCTTCTACTCAGGACCTGTGACCTTCCCAGCCATGCGGTTTTGCTCAGATTTAGAGCACGAGGCATGGTTTCTAATATGGCCAAAGCAAAGTCTAATTATGTGAATTTTCCTAAGTAGGTAAGCAGTCAACAAACATGTATTAGTAGAATACTTTATTTAGTCATAGAGGATCCTGTAACTCATTCTTAAAATCAAAGATTACATAGCTGTAAGGGTAAATGAAATGCTATTTAATTTTATCCAATTGAAAAATTAAACTTTAGCCTTAATTTTTAAATTTAATTTAAAAACGTCTTTGACAATTTCACAAATACATTCATCCTAATGATGTTCACCCTCCCCTCCTTTCTTTCACCAACCCTCCTGATCCCCAGTATATCTTAGGGCTCACTGTTTTTCACTTCTTGCTCTGATGTGATACCACTTGTCAGAAGATTCTGGCATTCTGTTAACTGGAATGCTGCCAAGTTGACAGACATAGCTTGTCTTAACAGTTCATTTTTACAAAGCATCTCTCAAGTATCATGATAAAAATATATAAATACCTAAATTTGTAATGTATAATTTCAAATAATATTAAAATTGGGCAAAATTGTTATTTTATTAGTGAAAAGTAACAAAATTAAAGTTTATTTTTATATTTTAGAAGAAGGAAAGCGAACCATTGATGTATCTGTTCCAATAGCAGACGCTCCAGAGAGTTCGAAATGCAGCACTATCTCCCCTGTTGGTGGGATCAACTCAAGAAGGTAGGGTGACAGGGCTGCTCCTCAAAGCTTCAAGAGTGTATTTATGGCTACAAAATTAGGAGAGGCTATAACCAGCGTCGGTTCATTGGCTAGAGGCCCTCTCAGCCCTTGCAGTAAGTAAACACGAGGCTGATTGGTCTAGATGAATCCCTGGATTGGTAAGCGGGTCAGGAAGAAGTTCGCTGGCTTTTCTGTCTCCACATTGCATCCCTCTATTGTAAGTCTTGCTCTAGTTCTCATCGCTCTTGGCTACCCTGACCACCTTCACCACTGCCGTCTTTAAAAATAGTACCCAAATGATACTATCTGGAAGGCACGTGCGGTTAGCTGTCATAATCCACAGAATCTGTCATACAGAGAGAACCCCAGTGGATCCTGGACTTCTGTTAATAACGAGTCAGTGTTGGGTGGTCAATTCTAAGCTGTCCCTTCAAGATGTTGTAAGTAAGAGAAGTGTGCTAAGCGATGGAGGTGAGGGGCACCTAAGAAAGATGAACTTTCCGCCCTTTCTGTCATCTAAACCACTCTAGGTAGTAAACTACTGGTTTAAGTTTTACGTTGGTGAAGTGTTAGTTAGGACCTGTCATTTGGACCTGTCAGCCAAACCTTTTCAAGCTCTTTCCAGTATTGAGAGCAGTTACACACCCTTGTTGATGGCTAGTGGTGACTGCCTGCTTATTTCTTATGGACAGATCTTCAGGAACTACTAGCAATTCTTGTTCTCCACTAAACGCCACCTCTGGAAGTGGGAGGTTCACGCCTGTTAATCCAAGAACAAAGGTACGTTATAAAATATAATCAGTAGGGTTCAGAGGGTGTGTGTAGAAGGTGGCTATCTTCTGAGTTATTATTCCTGTTGTCCTGTTGTTGCATGATATAAAAATCTGCAAAGAAAAGAAGTACTGTATTTTATTTTTATTTGAAAACAATAAGCCTTAATTTGTCTTGTCTTCTATGGTAACTAAAAAAAAATAAGTTAAAATTTGGTAGGATTCCAATTGTCTTCGGAGACTAAGAATTACTGGTCTCAGGCCTGCTTCCTGAGTAGCATGGCATTGGGTGGGTTGCAGATGTGAAGGGCTGCGCCCACCATTGTCGGTGTGACTGAGTGGAGTCTGGGGTAGCCAGAGCCCTGGGTCTGGGTACTTTACCCAGGGTGCCTCGTCTGAGGGCGCCATTGTTAGACAGGTGACGACACATAGGCTGGGAGAAGGCGCTGCACACTTTCTTATGTCCCCATTTGCTCCAGACTGCCTGGAGGCTAAACATTTACAGTTTATTTAGGTTTTTCACAGAAGGCATTTTTATGTGTATTGATAATGTAGAAGAATACAGTTCTTCTGTATTTATCATAGAAAATTGTGAAACTATTTATAGAATTGTAAAATTGTGTTTTCAGAGGTAAGCTGGTAACAGATATGGGGATATTTCCCCAGATAACTAACCACCTTAGTTAGTCTCCCCTGTTGTCTGGCATTAAATATTTGTCCTTTCTGATTTTTACATTCTGAAAAGCTTAAAAAGTTATCTCTTTGATATAGTTCCATGGTTCATTTAGTATCATTTAGTTTGCTAAAATCCAGTAATTTTACTTTCATCATGTTTCAGATTGTATCTAAAGTTTGAATAAATGTTGAATTTCTCCCTTTTTTAAAGATATATGTATTTACACACATGAGCACTCTGTTTGCATGTACGCCTCCATGACAGATGAAAGCATCAGATCCCACTATAGGTGGTTGTAAACCACCATGTGAATTGCTCCTTCTTTTAAAAAGTTAGGGCGTTACCAGGACTCCTGGTGTCTCTGAGGTCAGGAGCCTTGCCAGGAGAGCTGACATTCCAGTGCCACTTAACATGCATGCAACTTTGTTGAAGATACTTGCTCTAACTGTCTGTGAGTGGTCTCGTGTCTAACTCATCTCTGCATCTTTGTTCAACAGACTGAAAAGCAAAACGAAGAAGGCTGGTTTGCTCTTTCTACCCATATGTCATAAGTAGAGTCCAAGTGTTCTCAGTGACATGTTCCTGGCTTTCCCTTCCCACCTTTTGGATTTTCTTTTCAAGTTGTGGCAGTTTTCTTCAGACGAAACCTGCAAAGATATCCTATATTTATGGGAACAAATATTTTAAAGAAACAATTATTTTAATACTTTCTTTACCTTTTCAAATAGATTTTTCAACAAAGCATCTAACCCATGAATTCCCTGTGACTAAAACTCTGGCTGTAAAATTAAAATTTTATATTTGATTAACCTTGTTAAACTTTTTAGTAATACATTGTTACCCTTATCATTGCTGTTGAAGGTTTTTGTTTTTGTTTTCTGCGTCTTAAATGTGGATCATCTTCCCAGAAGAACTGATTTGCTTTATGTACAATTAAATTTTCTGGCTTTCAAAAAATGTGGTATTTTCTTTTCTGCTATCCATCATTTCAAATTAAATGTACAGCTTTAAAAGACCAAAAGGCTGAGGCTGGGCTGTCTACCTATAATCCCAACATTCGAAGCCAGAGGCAGGAGGCTCTCTATTATAGAGTGCATTCCATTCCTCCTGCTTACAAGGCAAATGCTTCACCCACTGGGCCATCTTCCTAGCCCATGAAGGCTTCTTTTAAAAAATATTTATTCTTTTAATTTTTTTATATTTATACAATGTATTTTGCTCTTACCCATCCATTACTACCTCCCGTGGACTCTTCCTAGTGACTTTCTTCCTGTCTTCCTCCCTGCTTCATGTTTATTTTGTTGCTCAGATGCAGGTGGGTGTGGGGCCACCCACTGGGGCATGGACAACTCACCAGAAGCCAAGTTCCTCAAAGGAGAGTTAGCCTCCTTTGCTCGGGAACAGCCACTCTGTTGTTCCTGCCCTGGCAGTGGGGCCTTGGGTCCTCTTCTTTGTATCTGCTGGAAGTTCGTTCTTGTACAGGTAACCACAGCTGCTGTGAGATGATGTGCACAACAGCCGCGTGATGTCCAGAAGTCAGCATTTCACTGCTTTCCTCCCCACCTACCTGTCTTTCTGCCCTTCTGTCATGTTCTTTGAGCCTTTGATGGGCGGTGTTGACACAGATGATGCATCCGCAGCTGAGCATACACTTAGATACTAGTCTTCAGCATCTCGTACAGTGAGCAAACAATGTCATGGAAATAGCCCGTGTTTTAGGATATTTTGTCACCTCCCTGACCAACATCTTAGATTATCCCGTGCTAGCATTGAGATTTGCATTTAAAAACCAGTGCCTTCTGGGAACAGCATTGTCCACCCATGAATGCATTCTCTGATACATGTTTTCCTAGATGTTTTTCTAGCTTTAGTCCCCCATCTCCCATACACCTTTAAACCCTGGAAGCCATTATTTTCAATTCAAATGCTTTAGATTTTTCCCCCTCTTAATGCTGTTGCTGCATGTATCCACATGTGCGCTCGAGCAACATATACACGAATGCAGGAGAGTAGCAATCATTTAACAAGTTAAATAATGAAAAAAAGCCAATTCTTTCAATAGTTTAGACCTCTGTTTTCATCTGATCCTTTGAGCTAGAATTGTACCTAGGACCAGCCTTCAAGCAGAGTTAACCCCTGGACTTGCCCACTCCCATTGTGTACTTTCCTATATTCTTTGAGGACCATCTTTTTCTGTGCATCTAGGTCCTCTCGGGACACTTGGTATGCCCTGGAATGCTCCTAACTAGCACCCCTATTCATTAGCGCAAACAATTCTGGAAATAAACTGTCCAAATGTGGCACAGTACCTTAGCCGCATTGTCAGGAACCCAGCCTTCTAGACCCTCCACAGTTTTAGCTTACCTGGCTCCTTGTCTCCTGGTTGCAGTCCTGTTCACACGCTCCAAAGGTCTCATCCACACTGGGAACATAGAATAGTGTCAGCAGTGTCTATTCCCTTTTCGTTAGTGAAGAAAAACCTTCCCTAGAAATCTCCAAACTGTAAGGAAATTGGGGGTGGGGGGTGGGGGGTTTACTAAAACTAGAACCCTAGAAACAAGAATCAACTGTTGCCTCAATTAGCTAGAGGCTGACTGGTATAGACGACGAGTCACGGTCGGAAAACACCTCCCTGCTCGGAAGCAAGTGAGGCTTCCTGCACAGCATGATGTGATGTGATGTGAACCTGACGACACACCGCTGAGGGACGGGCACCTTCTGAGGCCAGACCCTGTGAACTGCTGCATGTAGGGGTTGTAGCTGGCTCCGTGGCTTCGTGTTCCATAAACTGTGGACATGAACTGGAGACTACTGTTCTGGGTAACTCATCACAGAATAAGGGTAGAGAAGATATGTCTGACACAGGCTGTTACAAATAAGCCTACTCTGAAGGAGGGACAAGTATTTTGTCTTGGCTACAAAATTAGAAATGAAATTGCTGCCTTAGATGACTATGCGGGTTTGAATTTTAAGAAATTGTTAGGTGATTTTCTGACATTCCATTTTACAGCCTTAGTAGCAACATGTACTTTCTCTTATTACTCCAAATCTTACCCAATATTTTGATCCGTCTTTTTACTTTTTCTGTGGCCGAGTTATATCTTAATTTATGTTTTCATCCGTGATGGTGACGCTTCACTTACTTTGGTCTGTTCATTGGTATTTATATGCCTTCTTTCAAAAGCAGCTTCAAAACTTTTTGTTCAATTTTTGTTGGGTTATTGGTCTTTTTATTAGAGGCGGGAGCGGTTTATATATTTTGTATACAAGTCCTTTGTTCAATACATGCATTGCAGGCTAAAAAACAAACAAACAACAACAAAACCTTATTTAGTCTTTAAAATCCGACAGATACGTAGCTTTAGAAAATACTCAGCCCTTGGTTTATCTGTCTTCAATGCTGATGTAGCTGGCAAGCTGCCGCCTGACACCAAGACCAACCCCACACTAAAAGTTTTGTTTTTAATTGGCAAATGGTTGCCTTAGGACTCTCTGGCCGGAAAGTTGGGCAAGGACCCAAGTGCTCAGCCATTTGGCTCATAAACGTATTGGAACGCTGGGCTTGTTTCCTAGACGGAGGGAGGTGGGTCCGCAGCAGGCTCTACCTCAGCTCAGAGTCCACTCTGCAACTCCTCTGCTCAGGGTTGGAAAAGCCCGGAGGCATGCCGCGCATGCGCGAAAATATAGCCCTGTTGGGCCCCTCCCCCACAGCACCAGACGCAATGGCGTTGCTGTGGCAACCACAGTAAACGGAGTCCTTGAGCAGGAGTGACTAGAAACCAGCTGCGGTGGTGAACACCTCTGGTAAGTGGGCGCCAGCGGCCGGTCTGTCCCCACGAGTCCCCCTTAAATCTGGTAGCGACCCAGAGAGCAGTGAACCTCGCCTGAAGTTCTCTTAGTCGGAACTAGTGAGGGCCATTTTTCTTGGAGTACCTTTCCTGGCCCTCCTATGGTAGCCCAATGCAAACATTTGACGCAAGCAGTGCAGCTTAGACGTGTACACAGCTCCTGCTTGCAAGGAAGCGGCAATGCCAGGCAAGGGCCAGTCAGGTAGCCAGAGAAGAGTGAGATCGCCGTAGAGGGAAGAAGAGAGCCTGCTGGGAATGTGCCACCCCTGCCCACCCTTAGCTGTGAGTCTTGTCAAGGGGACCGGCCTCTGCACTAGTTTCTCTGTAAAACAAACAAACAAACAAACAAACAAACAAACAAACCCGCCTTCCTTTCCTTCTGCGGTTCTTGTTAGGGTCTGGAGGCCAGTGCAGGCCAAATGCTTACTATCTGGGGCGTGCAACCAAATGATGGTAACAGGCAAAGGCAGTAGGAAGCAAGTGTGCCTTGCGTTCAGTTAGTTGACTTCCTTGTGTACTTAGTAAGACACTTGAGGAAAGGGGCTACAGGGGGAGTAGGAACAGGGAAAAAGGGGGTGAGAGGCTGCAGTGACCTAGAAGCCCAGCATGAAGGACGTTTAGATCGTGCTCAAGTGTTTGTAGAAGAACCCAAGAGTTCTTGCATTGTTGTGTTATGGCAACAGAGTCACTCAGTGCTTTGCTCAAGAGCTGCACACTGAAAGCGCTTTCGGGAACACAAAGGGCAAAGGCAGAAACGGATTAGAAGACTGTCCAGGTGGCTCAGTGGGTTGAGGCATGTGCCACCAAGCCTGACAACCTGAGTCCCATTCTTGGCACCCTCATGGTGGAAGGAAAGAACCAACTTCCACAAAGTTGTCTCCTGAGCTCCACACATGTAACCCACCCACCCACAACTAAAATATAAACGTAACAAAAAGCTAAAGTTTTAAAGGTTTTATGTCTTTTTATTTTTTGTGTATGAGTCTTTGTTTGAAATGTATGTCTGTGTGCCACGCAGACATAGAACTCATGGAGGGTATAAGAAGGCATTGGATCGCCTAGGACTGGAGTACAGATGGTTGTGAGCTGCCAGGTGGGTGCTGGAACCCTGAAATAAGTCAGTGCTTTTAACTGCTGAGCCATATCTCCTCTCCAGCCCCCATGGGGAATGAATTAACATAGAATGGATTAGAAAATGGAAAGAAGCTATGAGGGTATCTATGGTGACAGGGGCAGTGAGTCAGCTACAACTTGATGGGACTAGGAGGGGGTGAATTCAGAAATCTTCTTAGCTGGACATCTAGGAATAGGTTAATGGAAATCGATTGCATGAGATGGGCCACAGGAAAGGATTTGATTAGTCTTTCTCACTCACAAATTATGATAATATAGTATCTTCCTCATGCATTAAAAACAAGTGAGGAATTTTTTTAGAACTGTGTGTGACATCAAATAAGAACAAAAACAATAAGCAAGCAAGCAAGCAAACAAACAAAAAACCCACAGCAAACTATTATTATTCTTCCCACCGTTATATTTCACAATGTAAAGTCAAAATTAAGTTAGTTTCCTATATCAGTTACTGGCCATTTAATAGGCCCAACACCAGCATACTGCGGAGACAGTTTGAGATTTGGGAGTGAGGATCGGACCCTGGACTCTGTTGAGTCCTATGTCTGGCTTCCAGCCAACCTTTTAGGACAGACAGTCCTCTGCACAATTGAGAACTGTTACTTTACATTTCCTTACTCAAAACTGGACAGTCTAGTTAATGAAGTGGTTAAAAGAATTGGCTGTAGGCTGAATCAATAAGCTTGAATATGTTAAAGGAAGACTTAACAACAATCATTCTGCAAATAGATTCCCAAACCTAGTTAGTCTCCGTTGGTCCTCTATTAAGCAAGACGTAATAGAAAACACACAGATAAGGATTGGTCATTCTCATTGCTCTATACTGATTTAGATGAGTCAACATATGATAATTCTGTCTGTCCCCTTCAAAGGTAAAACCCCACTCTGCCTTAGCCGAATGCCATGACTGTCTCCAGCCAGTGAGGTGATCAGGTAAACTGATGGTGTCCCCCATTCTGGCATTTGTCCAGAAAAAAAAAGTTTGTTTGTTTGTTTAATCCAGAAAGGTAAAAATTTTGAGGGGGATATCTAATGCATTGGGTATTAATTTATTTAATTATTATAATTTTGAAAAAAGTTCAAATTATGTCATTGAGGAATAATTGAAAGAATTGGGGTGCTGCATCTGAGAAAGGAGAATATTCAAGGAAAAAAAAAACAAAAGCAGAGCAAACTATAATTATTATGAATGGCTGCAGCCTGTGTTCTTTGTGTTCTCAAAAGAAAGAACAAAGGCCAAATGGATCCAAGCTGGAGAAAGAGGTTCAAAATTATTACATTAATTTAAAATGTAGTAAGATCGAGAGCAGAACACTGAAAGAATATGATACACTCTTAGCTGAACTATTTGAATGGAAGATGATTTGCCATATCCTAAAATGCCCCCATCTTCACTTATTTGAGACCATATTTAATATTAATAACCTCCCCACCTATTTATATATCCCATGGCTATGTGACACCATTCTCTTTTTACTCTTTCAGAATTTCGTACAATGTGTTTTGGTCATTTTACCTCCCTCTCCTAACTCTTCCCAGATCCATCTCTGCTTCCCTACTCACCCATCATTATATTCTTTTATTTGGTTTTTAAACCCTCTGAGTCCAATTTGTGCTTGTCCGTATACTCTTAGATGTACGGCCTTCCGCTGGAGCCACACACCATTCTCAGAGCCTTACTGCTTTGACTCACTAGATGTACCATACTGATCTCAGGTCTGTGAAGTGGGTACCACATTTCTAAGATAAGAGTGAGTATAGAGCTATTAAATATTTAGCATTTTTCAGCTTTAACCCAGTTAGACTGAATCAGAAGCCAATATTCCCATTCTAGTCAATACCTTAGACTGCTTTCCTAGTATTGCTGGACCTGGTGCTGTGAATCCTCTACTGGGTAGGATGTTGCATGAGGTAAAACTTCTTTCTGGACCAGTGAGATGGCTTAGCAGGTAAAAGAATTTGCAACCAGATGGACAATGCAAGCCAGATGACCTGGGCTCTATCTCTGTAACCCAAAAGGTGTGAGAACTGACTGTGTTGCATTGTCCTTTGAGCCTATTATTTAGAGATGGTTCTCACGTGTTGCCCAGGCTGGCGTTGAATTCTTGGGCTCAGAAAATATTTCTCCCTCATCCTCTTGAATTGCTGGAACTCAGAATGCATGGAAGCATGCCTAGCTCCTGATCATACTTACTGAGTTTCACGTATGTGTATGTTTTTAAAGAGTCAAGGTGTTGCTAGTGAAACCAAGTACCATATGTGAGAAACCTATGTATCATCCCAAACCCTTGGTTCTTAGCACTAGTTCTTGTATCTGGCTGCACAAAGGTTTGCCTGGAAAATGAAACTCTGTTAATTCTATGTCTTTTTTGTTTTGTTTTGTTTTGTTTTTCTAAGAATTCTGAAGTGTGGCCAGAATTGAGAACTATAGACATTATACTTCATGTACATATATAGGGACAAATAGTAGCTATAGATGTTAACATATACATGTTCACATAGAAGAACAAAAAGATGAAGGACCCTGCTTGCTGCCTGAGCTTGGGTGTGATCCCAATTCTCTTTGGCTTCAAACGCTTGTGAGGTTACAATGTAATTTCCAAATCTGTTTGTTCTACAAAAGAAGAAAGCAAAGCAAAACAAACAAACATATGAAAGCTCTAAAACCTATTTTGCTCCAGTTAATGGATACCCAGGAATCTCCCATACCTGGCTTGTTCACATGAATCTTACAAATCCACCATCACCCTGTATTACTCAGGGAAGATAAGAATCATCCTAGTATTATTATTTTTGCCACTGTTGCTAGTTCAGGTTATTGGGTGAAGTCTCTGGGCTTTAGAATCTTCTTCCACACTCAACATTGGATTTATGATAGTAATCTTTATTTCATTGTAGTCTTGGCCATGTGAGGAATAATCATTCATGACAATGCAGAAAGCAATGTTAGGCTTTTGTCCTTGTATCTGCCTTTTGCTGTGTGTCAAGTTTGTTTGCAGAGTGGCCTCGTTGGTTTTCTTTTTTCTTATCTAATAATTATAAGTAAATTTATTAGGTCTATGGACTATATATTTTTAAAATAATATGTATACAGTTTATAGATAGTTCAAGTGCTCTAGGGGTGAAATGATTTTTTTTCACAGTTATTGTTAAGACCATTCAGGAAAACACAGATATTTGTATTATGTTTCATAACACTAGCAAAATTACAGTTATGAAGTAGCAGTGAAAATAATTTTATGGTTGGAGTCACCACGACATGAAGAACTGTATTAAAGGGTCCCAGCATTAGGAAGATTGGGAACCACTTAGTTAGAGCATATTCAAAATATATGTAGGAAAAGGAAGGCACCAGGTACAAAGCAGACCTCATGAACCTTTCGGTTAGTGGAAAGCAGAGCAGGAAGCGTGGCCACAAGTCACTGGGAGGTACTGCTGCCCAGTTCCTGGATTTCAAGAAAGCCATGAATTCAGGAATGCAAATGGCCCCTGGAAGCAAACCACCTTGTTTTACAAGCTTAGAGCCTTCGTGGTGACAGCGTTTTCTTCCAATGTCTTGAATGTTGATTTTTTTTTCTATTGCCAATCTGTCCTCAGTTTAGAAAGGCTGTGAGATGAGCAGAGCGCAGGCAGCCTTGTGGAAGAGTTGGGAGGATAGATGGAACCAGAGTAAACAGGAGCTTCACAAGAAGACCAACAGAGCCAACTAACCTGGCCCAGGGGTCCCTGCAGAAGCTGAAGCACCAACCAAGGACCATGCATGGACTGGATCTAGGCCCCCTTCACATATATACCCAATAGGCAACTTGGTCTTCTTGTGGGTTCCCTAGTAAGGGGAAGGGAGAGCTCTTTTTGACATGTACTCTGTTACATGCTTTTCAATCACTTCCCCCTAGTGGGGCTGCCTTGCCAGGCCACTGTGGAAGGGAATGTGTTCAGTCCTGATGCAACTTGAAGTGCTGGGGTGGGTTAGTTGGGGGAGGGGTCTGGGATGGGTTAGTGTGTATGGGGCACTTTCCTGGGAGCTAGGGGAGGAGGGGGGGGCAAGAGGGAGGAGCAGTGAGACCAGGAGGAAAGGAGGATGGGGGCTACGTACGATTGAGAGTTTAAATGAACAACCAAATAAAGTGAAAAGTTAAAAAAAAACAAAAATGAAAGAAAGAAAGGCTGTCAGAAAACAAAACAAGACAAAACAGAAAAGCTGGTAAGAGTATGGAGAAAGGAGGACTGCATATATTTGGTTGATTAGAATGTGCAGTTCTACAGCCCTTGGAGAGAATAGTATGGACTTCCGGCAGGAAACTCCCACGTGACTCAGCAACCTGCCTCCTCTTCATATGTGTTCCTCTCCTGTGACCGGTAATCTTGACTGTCAACTTGACAGCATTTAGAATCTCCAGGACACAAATTTCTGGACGTGTGTGTGAGGGATTGTCTTTAATAAGGTTAACTGACGTGGGAAGACCCACTCCCAAAGTGGACGGCACCATTCCGTGGGGTCATCAAATAAAAAAGGGTCCAAGCCCCTTTGCTTTCAGCTGTTCCAAGCTCCTGCTGCTGTGACTTCCTGCCGCGATGGACTGTACCCTTGAACTGTGAGCCAGAATCAAGCCATCATTCCTTAACTTGCTTTTGCTAGGTATTTTGCCCCCACCCCCACCCCGATGTGTAAACTAAAACCCCTGCTCTTATTAGGAGGCTAAGTTCAGGCCTTCTGAGGTATTCTTTACCTAATATATTTTTTCCCCAGCCTATGTCAAGTCATGTTTATGTCTCAAACATTGCATTCCTAAGCCTCAAACTTAGTTTTAACTTCCTTGTTACACATGCCCACAGCACCTCACTATTTCATTTTAATTTCCTGTAGCACTTGTATTTCCACTACTTGTTGAATGCCTGTATTTCTAAGCAATAAGCTCCCTGAAGTTCAAGGCCATCCATATTTTCTTTTCATGCACCCTGGTAGTTTACTGTGTTGTATAAGAGTTGAGACATACCAGGTGTGCTCATTTTAGTAACCCTAAGGGGATCGATAATAAGAAGAGGAAAAGAAGACCAAAAAGGGTGGCAGAGGGGGATGCAATTGGAGGAAAGATGGGGCTTGAGTGTCCTGTTTCATTGTGACTCTGGAAAATCAGAGTGCCCCAGAATGCCAAGTGTGGCTGGAAAATGGAAATGTGGGATTCCATTCTCTGATTTCATGGCAGTGTCTGACATCAGTCAGAATCTCCTGCTGTACGTCATCTTGGATGCAATCAGGCACAAGAGTGCCAGCGCGCATGACCTTTGGTGCTTGCAGAATTAATGATGGTAAATGATCTGTTAATTTCTGTATTCTGGCCTTATGCCTTTCTCTCTAATTTTGTACTTAGAGAAGATATGAAGGATCCAGATGACCCGGACACTGAAGGGGGAAAATCAGGATCAAAGAGTGAAGGCAAACAGTCCTCTAGATCACGTAAGCTAACACTTTTGTGTTAACAAGTTTGGGAAAGATTGTTTTGAAAGAGTAGCATCTGCATCTATAGACAAAAATGGGTTGCCTGTTTACAAACTCTCCTGTTCCTTAAAAGTAGCATCTACGCATTAATTTTTTTTACCTCCAGCCCCCAGCACATCTCTCTGGATTTAGCTCAGTGGATAGAGGGCTGGCCAGGCATATCAGAGGTCTTGGGTTGCATTCCTAATACTGTCTACAAAGGAAGTGTAATCCCAGCCAGTCCAGAGGTGGCGGCTGGAGGAGCATCATTTCAGACTCATTCTTAGCCTTAGTTAGCTGCCACCTTGTGACCCACTGGGTTACGTTAGTGTAGACCTCAAAACAATATCAACAACAGCAAAAATGCCTGTGTTAACAGAAACCTGCCTGAATATCCGCTCTTGATTTCCTCTGTGAGTTCTGTGTCTGTACTGGACTTTTAGATACAACATAGTGGGAAGACAGCTGGAGTTTGTTTTTAAGCCCTGAGTCCACCACTTGAAGACAGATGTTTGACACTGGATGGGGAAAAGGTTACACTTTTTTGAGCCTCAGTTTTCTAGCCCACTTTTAAAATTAATTAACATAATTATTTGTGTGTGAGTGTTTGCCTGCATGTATGTCTGCACCACACATGTTCAGTATCTGTGGAGGCCAGAAGAGAACATTGAATCTCTTGAAACTGCAATTACAGAAGGTTGTTAGCCACTATGTGAGTGCTGGCAACCAAACCCAGGTCCTCCGGAAAGAGCAGCCAGGACACTCAATTGCCAAGCTATCTCTTCAGCTTCTTCCAGTCCATTTAAATGAGTTATTTGGGAGTTAAATTGGGTGAAATATGGAGAAGGATTTCACAGGCTACAAGTGAGAAAAGTGAGGAAGTAGCCTTTGGTTGCCCCTGTCATAAGAAAGAGCTCAGGTATGCTTGAAGATTAGCTCTCCAGAATCTCCCTGAGCGGAGCTGAGCCTTTGGCCTGTTGAGGGACCTTCTCTCCATCTGTCTGTGGTCCAGCTAAATTGACTTGGCTCAGCCTTTTTTTATCATTTTTACTAATCTTGAGCTTTTTTTCCCCAGTCTTTCAGCTTCATCTCAGATCTACTTTTGGGTGTGCTTGCTGTTTCTTCCTTGTTCTTCTGAAAGTCCCCCAGTGCAGCCTTTCATGTAATTGACAGTGTGCATTATAAGCGCGTTCATGTTTGGACTTGAACTGAAGTCATCTGTGTTCTTGATTCTCGTTCTGCATTAGCTCATTCTGAAGCCAATATTTTAACTTGTTCTTTTGATTTCAACTTCAGAGAGAGATTATCATATTCAGAGAAGATCACTCTTAAATAGCATTCGGGCTTCCCAACATAGCAGACCCTGTGTAAATGTTAGCTGGGGTTATGATAGCAGTACACTAATGGCCATGCTGGCTTGTCACTTATCCTTCCTTGTTAATTTCTCATAAAAAGAAAAAGATTGGAAATGAAGTGAAAACGGGGATGAAATGACAGAAAAGGCCTTTTTTGTTTTTGTGAAATTATAAGGCTGATCAAATAAAATAATTCTAGGAAGTTTTGAATATAAAAAGTCATTATATCTGAGGCACAAACAAGTAAGAGGTTTTAGTTACTCTGGAAATAAGAACATTTGTGAAGTTGCTGAAACAAATTGTCTTTAATATCTACTAAAGAAGCCCAAGATGATACCACAGATGACTTATATACTGAAGAGGAAGAATCGTATCTCTCTGATGAGTTCGATGAGGAGAATATGGAAGAAAGCTTTCGTTCAACTCCGGATAATTTTCAGAGCACTGGAGGTTAGTGTGACGAGCTTTTTCTCAGGAGCTGTCACTGTTTTAAAGGCAAGTTGTTCAGACAGATAAAACAACTCTCCATATTCCTAAGAAATGGGAAATGTAGCCAGGCGCTGTGGCGCATGCCTGTAATCCCAGCATTCAGGGAGGCAGAGCTAGGTAGATCACTGTGAGTTGGAGGCCAGCCTGGTCTACAAAGCAAGTCCAGGAGAGCCAAGGCTACACAGAGAAACCCTGTCTCGAAAAACCAAATAAATAAATAAATAAATAAACAAATAAATAAATAAGGAAAGAAAGAAAAGAATAGCACATGCCACGATGGGGGTGATTTAGTTGTTTTGAGAGGTTCTACATTTGATTTCTGAGGACCGCATCGAACAGTCTTGTACTTTCTCTGGTGATAAAGGGATGGAGGGAGCTCTGTGCCCCGGATGAGGTAAGAGTTCTCCGAGTCTCCCTGTTGAAAGCATGGCCAGAGGTCAGCACCCTCCTCGCACAGCGTGCACTCTCCCTCCTAAGTTCAGAGTCGTGCAGCACGTGTGCACGCCATGGTCGCTCCTGCTGCTAGACCAGCACCCTCAGCCGTTCCTCGAACCTCCCCCGCCCCACTTTGTGAAATAAGATCCTGTGGCTCAACCGATACTTTTCTTAGATCAATGGTTTTCATGTTTTAGGAACCCAGGAACCCCTTCCTGCGGTTAAGGAAGAGTCAGAGGAGCATTTAAAGATATCAGAAAGCTTCTTCTACAACTACTCAGAACTTGTTGCCCCACCAACTGTGTCTCCGGAATCAAAGCTCCCACTGGATTTTCTCATCCTTGAGTATCCATTCCTAATGTGGGAAGGTTGCGTTTCCTGGGTCAGGGGGGTCAGGAGTTGACAAACCACAGCCCCTGGAGCTAACGTGGCCTCCAGCCTGTTGGTGTAAATGAAGCTTTACAGCAGCACAGACACACTCAATTACATTCTGTCTGCGGCCACTCACGCAGCTGTGATTGAGACCGTTTGATCCAGGACGCCTGAGGTATAGCAGTTCTCTTCCCAATGCTGTGACGGTTTAATGTAGCTTTCCCTATGGTGGTGATCTCAACCCTAAAATTATTTCATCGCTATATGCCAACTGAGATTTTGCTATTGTTATAAATTGTAATAGTCTGATATGCAGGCTATCTGATACGTGACCCTCAACGAGGTCATGACTCACTGATTGAGAACCACTGGCCTGACATATTTCCTTCTTGCTTTACAAAGAATAAGTTTATCAACTGTTGTCTTAGGAAACTGTAAGAAATGTGGTGGGGGTGGGGGTGGGAGTGGGGGATCCTAACTTAAACTAATTTGTTTGATTCCATCATAGCAAGAAATGATGCTTCAAGGATGCTCTTTGCACAGATGGACCAGGATGCAATTCATAAGATATGGTTTGGAGAAGTCTGCGAGGCTTCTTACTGACATTTTCTTTCTGTCCCAAGCTGGCCTTCCTTTGCCAATGCCTGCCTAGTGACATCATTGCTTTCTTGTCTCGAAGTGCTGATACTTTCCCATCATGCATTAGGAGAGTTATCTGAGATGACTCAGAGCATAGAGGCCACAATATAGCAAGTTTTGATTGGTTTGTGAAGATAGACTTTTGGTCCTGATTGACAAGAGCATTTGCGTTCAACATCATTTTGTTAGGTCTGTGAGAGGGTAATTAGAGGACAGTTCCCATAGTGCCCTCAGCTTGCCTGCACATGAATAGTGGCTGGCACCACACTTTTACTGGCCTTTTTGGAAAGGTGTATAGTTTGGAGATAGTGGTGCATGCTTTCTGAACACAGCCTTAACTTCTGGCTAAATCCTAGGAGTAACTGAGCTAATTTGCCCCAAATTACCTTCTAATCTGGAATGATCTCTTTTTAGATTTCCTTTTTTGTCTTTTGGACACAATGAATTTTCTTACAAATAAGAGGTACTTCTAAAATCATGCTGTGTGTGTGTGTGTGTGTGTGTGTGTGTGTTCATGTATGTCAAGGCATGCGCATGAATGTCAGAGGACAGCTTACAGGAGTCTGCCTTTTCCTTCCACTATCTTAGTTCTAGGGATAAAACTCAGGTCATCAGTGCTGGCAGCAGGTGCCTCTACCGAGTGAACCATCTAGCTTCCCCACCCTGCCAGTATTTTAAATGCCTTTCAACATTAAGAAGCCTATAAAATATTTTTAGGGGGTGGATCAACGAGTAAAGACAATTGCCACACAAGTGTAAGGACCTGAATTCAATTCAATCCCTGATCCCAAGGCAGAAGAAGAGAATCACTCACACACACACACACACACACACACACACACACACACACACACACACCACGTAAATAATAATAAAAATTATTTTTACTATGAATTCAATGAACTTGACTGGCATATACGAAGGTGAAGACTTGGACTTCGATCCACATTAATGGTGTGGTTCTGTTTTCGTGATACAGAAGAAAATGACACCCATCTAGAAAGACTGTCTGCTTATCCCCAAATCTCATGGTTTCTCCCAAAAATTTAAAGTTGAGACTAAATGGCTGGATAAAGGTCTTCACTTACTTTAAAAAATGAAATTATCTATGTAATCCATAGAAAAAATCCCAAGTTCCAGGGTAAAGTTCAGTTACGTTGATTTCAGAGCTTTGATTAAATAGAGTATCAATTTTATAAATAGGCTCAGCTGTTTTAATCACTCACCTTATCCTCGGATGGCCGCTCTGTTTCGATTCTTTTCCTTAGCAGCCTTACCTCAGACATTCCTTTGGCTATGACTGCAAAAAGCGAGCCAACCTGCTGCTTCTGGACAACAGTACCATGTTGTACATCGCTGGAAACCAACTGGTCCTGCTGGATTTTAAAACCAAGGAGCAAATGTACCTGCAAAGTAGCAGTGGCCAAGGAATTGGTGCCATCGGGGTATACTAACTTTCAGTGACCTAGGGGGGAACATCCCTATTTCAGTTTTTCTGTGGACGCCCCGATGGCCGTTAGGCACCAGTGACATTCAAGGGTATTGTAGGGTCACATGAGGTGCACAGCCATCTTTATCCGAAGCCCGTTTCTTCTTTCTCTTTCTTTAAAAATGTCCCTTGTTTCTTTTTATGACAGAGTTTTGATGTGTAGCCCAAGCTGGCCTTGAAGTCAGTGTATAACTCAGGCCGGCCTTGAAGTCTGTATATACCCAGACTAGGTTTAAGCTTGGCATCCTTCTGGCTTAGCTTCTTGAAATAGAAAGCATACACACACACACACACACACACACACACACACACACACACACACATACATATATATGTATATATATATGTATATGTATATATATGTGCACACACATATATACATATATACACATATATACATATATGTGTGTGTGTATATGTGTGTGTGTGTTTACTCACATGACAGTTTTTCAATAGTTGCATGTAAATAATCATGGTGTTGAATTAAGAAAATGATTCAGAAGCTTTCTCTTGGAGTAGTTTAACCAAGAGTGAGTCCAAATTTGAATTCTTCACTTCTCTTCCTGTGTCTTCATTTTCGTTGCAGTTTCTTGTTACTGGTCTATTTGTAACCCTCTGTGGTGAGCCTGAATCTTTGTGTGCCTGCCTGATGTCTGCCTTGTCTGCCCCTAGCAAACAGCTTTGCTCTCTTTTTCCTGAACAGAATAGAAAGTATCACCCAAGGAAGGAATGAGGGACACTCTACAGAAATCAATAACAGAGTTTTGCAAGGGATGGAACTGTACCAACCCACAGCGACTCCAGATGTACTGCAAACATGGTGCAGTGGCCGTATCTGTATATCCATGCTGCTTTCAACATTTGTGGTGGATATTTATCTCACACAGTCACTTTTGACTTGCTGTTTTCAGGAAATTATTGCCCTAACACACACGTCTCCCTTCCCACACACTACTCTGTATAGAAATTAAGATTACAGCTGTGCATCGGTGTGAATTATACAAGCTGATAATGTAGGAAATCCAAGGCAAGCAAGGTTAGTTGTTGCGTTGTTCTCCTTTAAGGGCAGGCTAAACAAATGGGCCAACCACACAGCAGACCGTAAGTCTTAAATGATCTTAGGCCATAGTATTAACTTGGCTGTGAGGTGCAGGAAAAAATGCCAGCCTCTTAGAAAGTAAAAGATGTTTTCATGACAGTGTGTTGCCACGGGAGCATCAGCGGGAAGTCAGCCTGTCCATCGTAGGTCTTCTGTCCCTGGGAATGGAAGAAGGAGAGGGAGCTGCCCTGTTATCTGGGTGGCAGATGCTCCCTCGTTATCCAAGCTGGGCTTTGAGCCTATTTTTATTACCTTTTTTTTTTTTTTCTTTTTTTGAAACAAAGTTTCTCTGTGTAGCTCAGGCTGGCCTGGAACTCACAGAGGTCCACCTGCCTCTGCCTCCCGAGTGCTGGGATTAAAGGTGTGTGCCACCAACGCCCGACCTTTTATTTTTACCTTTATTTTGTGGGCTCCTTATACCTCCTTCATATTTGACTTACCAGTTAGCAAAAGTAACAATATTGTCTAGGAATACACAAGTCTATCCAATTTCCATGGCTATCAATAGAAACATTGACACAGATACTTTAATCTAGGGAATACGTTCTTATATTTTCTTCTGCATCTGACTTGGAAATATCTTTCTCACATCTGGTACATTTGCATTCATGTCTGGTAAGTTTGTTGTTTAAGTTATATTTTACTTTATTTTATTTTTTATTTGAATGCCCTGTAGGAACACAAATTCTACACTGCTGAGGTTTGAACATGCTCATTCCCCCAAGTTTATACACTGTAAGATTAATCCCCAATGCCCTAGTGTTGGGAGGTGGAGCCTAATGAAAGTGTGATCAGGGCACAAGTGGATTCATCTTATTGAGGAAGCTAATGATGAGATTTTATGAGAGCAGAGCCAGCCTCTCTCTCTCTCTCTCTCTCTCTTTCACACACACACACACACACACACACACACACACATACACACATCTCTTGCTCTCACCACCTCTTGGCCTTCTAGTGTCTATTGTGTGATGGGGCACAATAGATGTTGTCCCTCAGTTCTGCATTTCCAGTACTTTAGAAGAGCAAGGCAACTAAATTCTGTCCATCACAAGTAACCCAGTCTTTGAGGTGGAAAACGGCCTGAAGCATGCATCCTGTTCCTGTTTCTCCGTATAACTCAGAGTGACTTACATCTTGTCCCACTTGGCTGTTCTCACATAACCATCCAGGCCAAAAGAAGCACAGCACTTGTTACAAAATGCAAATGTGGATTGAGAAACACTGGACAGCGGACTTGAGATCTGTGTTTGGATGAACCTGTCAAGCCCTTCTGACACACACTAAAGATTGAAGCCATCATTCTCACTGTGAATTTAACACTTGTAGCATTAAGAATGGGTTTCTTAATCAAGGAAATAAATAAATAAATAAAGGAGGGCTTTAAATTTTTTAAAAATTTCCTTTAGTTTTCGGTTTAAATCATACCCACTGTCAAGAGTTTATCAGATGAGCAATGTAATTAGCCAATTACTCGGCAACAGCCACTAAGTACTTCACAGATAACTATCTACATGAAAATTTCCTCACTGTTCATATCTTAGCAAGATGCTGTTTTTCTAGGTTCATCCTGAAAAAACTTACTTCACAGTCGCCGAAAAGGGAAGTTTTCCAAAGATCATAATCTATGCCTACCCTTCTCTGAAGCCGTACAGAATCTTGCGTGGTAAGTCTGGTAGGGTCTTAGTCCACAGTCAAGGCTAACAGTGTCTGGAAGGTAAATGAGATCACAGAATTTAAGCAAGGCTCAGGAGAGAAATGAAAGTAAGGGGTAGAGAGGAAATGTATTGAATGAAATCGGCTTGGGGTTGTGGAGGCCAGTGAGTCTGAGAACCGTGGATCCAGCCCACAGGCTGGAGATTGCTGGAGAAGAGCTCATGGGCAGGCTCTAGGCAGCACTTCTTCTTCAGGGAATCTTCAGTTTTACTTTCGAGACCTTTGGACCGACTGGATAAAGCCTGCCTGCCTCCTCAAGGATGAAATCTGTAAGGTCAAATGACCAGAAATACTAGTCATGTTGGTGATGCCGTCACATCAACGTCCACACTGCTGGTTAGTAAGATAGGAGTGGACGTCACAGACTAACGACCAGAGGCACGTACTGTTAGGGGTCACCATTATTAGTTTATGGTTCTGTTTTCTGTGCAATTGCTTTCAGCCGTCAGGTTTTGTTTTGTTTTTAATTTAGTTAACCTAGAACACAATGCTGGGCAATAGTTACTCCATCCTAAACCTCCAAGCCCTCATAGTTCCTACCATTCAGATTCACCCATTATACTTGCTTTTAGTGATATCTTAGGTCTGTTTCATTCCTCCTTGTCATTCCAAGACCTCTCCTCCAGCTCTCTTCTCCTCCACCTCCTCCTCCTCCTTCCTCTCCTCTGGCTCCTCCCCTCTCCCTCCTACTCCTTTCTCTCCCCCTGCTTCCTTCCTCTCCTCCTACTCTGAACCAGGATGTCCCACCCTATCCTCTCCATTGCTAACACTGTGGCTGGTTGTTTTAATTGACAACTTAGAGAACAAATGATGGCATGTTTACACAAGCTGGAGACAGGTGATGTTTAGAATAAGTATCACAATGCAATGTTCAGATTGAAACCGGATAGTGGGGGAGAGAAATCAGCATTTGAATGTGTATACATTCCAAAAGAACATTATACCAACATTTTCCCCTTTAAGTCCAATAAAAGGCTCCTTTTCTTTCAATTCAATCATAATTATGAAATAATGAAAACTGTTAGGTAAAATCTATGTGTGCAATGTCCAGTCCATGTGTATTTAGCAACTTAGGAGAAAGTATCTGATTATCCTATCTATCTCGACAAGTTTAGAGTTCTATACCTAAATTAACGTTTATCCTTATTGGTATTACCTATATGAAAGCATTTCTTAACTTCTAAACAATTTAAGCTTAATTGTTCAGCCGTCAGTTTTTAACTCTAGGAATTTTTCAGTGACAAATTTAAAATTGCAGATTGAGTTCTGTCTGCTTCCTGGGCTTGGCTCACCTTCTTCTACAGGACGAGACATGTGCAGCGTGTTTTCCTTGGAGAAAATACGATTACAACTTCTTCACCTTCCTTTTATAACCTTATAATCCATTCTAAAGCCAAGCGTGAAGAAAGCGTTTTTAGAATTATACCTTCAGAAGATTAATGTGAATCTGCACACCCCCACACATGCAGTATGAGCGAGGGGTGTGCTTGCCTGTGCATGTATTGGTGGAGGCCAGGACTTGATGTCAAACATTTTCCTCTACGGCTCTCTGCCTTATCTTGACATAGAACCTCCCAGTGCTCCTGGAACTTGCTATTTCCCCTAGGCTGGCTGGCCTGGAAGAGCTTGTGATCCACCTGTCTCTGCCCCTCCTCCACCCTATAGAATTAGAATGGCGTCTGAACCTGGGCTCTGGGGTCAGAACTCAGGCACCCTTGCTTACCCACTGGACAGTCACCTGTTGGAGCATCTGTGCATCACTCTTAGGTTCTTGACATTTTTACATTAACTCAGAACACAGGGTACTCCTCCTCTTCCTCTTCCTCCTCCTCCTCCTCCTCCTCATTTTCCTCTTCTCCTCTTCCTCCTCCTCTTCTCTCTCTTCAGGACAGGCTTGCAGTATAGGCTGGTCTTGAGCTTGTTATTTTCCAGTCACAGCTTCCAGTGCTGGGGTGAAAGGCATGTCCCCTCGGGGCTCAGCTTTCTCTCATATTTATCGGACTCCCCTTCACCCTTGCAGATGGAACGGAGAATGCCTACGCTTATGTGAACTTTAACAGTGCTGGCACCTTGTTGGCCTCTGTTGGTTGTCACCCGGATTACAAGATAACCATCTGGAACTGGAGGGATGAGCTGCCCATCTTGAGGACAAAGGCATTTTCGCAGGATGTTTTCAAGGTCACTTTCAATCCCGAAGATGAGGAACAGCTAACCACAGCAGGCTCAGGCCACATCAAGTATGTCTGGTTCCCATCAAAGAATCCAGTAGATGTTGTAAGGGCAGTTTCTAAATGGCTCGCAGGTGTGAGGATAAATTTTGCCCTTGTCAACTTTAGAGTTGTTTTTTTTTTTTTTAATTAGGAAGATTTCAAATAGTTTAAAAAAATACTTTTAAAAAGTGTTATGCTTATGAAGGTTTTTTTTTACCGTGTGTGTGTGTGTGTGTGTGTGTGTGTGTGTGTGTGTGTGTGTGTCACACCCATATAGTGCCTGTGGAGGCCAGAAGAGGACCCTGTGTTCCCTGGAACTGAGTTAGAGTGCGCTGCTGTGTGTGTGCGTGTGCGTGTCGTACATGCAGGGAACCAAACCCAGGTCCTCAGAGAGTGCTTCTAACTGCTGAGCCATCTCTCCAGTTCCAAATGCGTTCTTTTTAAAATGAACCAGCAGTTACCGTTTCCTTCCTCTTTCCCTCCCTCCCCTTTTCTTTTAGTGTACCTTTTACATTTTGATGTTGGGGGGCGTTGGTCTCCAAAAGCAGTGTCCATCAAAGAAGCCATTTTAAATTAAGATTGCAGCCTTTTTGTCGTCTCCGCCTAAAGCTCTCCTCACGGAGCCTCAGGCACTCACACTGCAGGCATTTACAAAGCCGTGCTGAGCCTCCAGACAGCTGTGAACTGTCTCACTTGTAGAGGCACACTGGCGGAACAGGAATCCTCACAGCAGTTCCCAAGACAAGCATAGTCTATTCCTGGTCTCAAATCTGTGGCTCCAAATCCCACCTCCACCTCGTTCTGCTTTCAGGATGGAATGATGTAGACCATCTCTGTCTGTCTTACTTTTATTTAACATACTTTCAATCTGGATGGAAAATTTCACTCATGGCTGGTAACTCCTACGGCAAACGGCACAACTCAAAATTCAGTTATCACAAAGACAGAGGACTTTTCCCTCCAGTGTTGGTTCTGTGTTGCCTGACAGGGAGGAGACACTACATGTCAGTCGGATGAATCAATGAAGTTACTCATGCTGGATGAGGTGGAAATGGAAAGAAACCACACGAACCGATGCCTATGGCCTCTTCCTCTCTTGTTTGCAGGTTCTGGACAATGGCTTATACATTCACTGGTCTCAAGCTGCAAGGCTCGCTGGGACGATTTGGCAAAACAGCCACTACTGACATAGAGGGCTACACAGAGCTTCCGGATGGGAAGGTGAACACGCTGTAGAAATTCAGCAATAATGTTAGGCTGTGCAGGAGTGAAAGCATGCTTAACCCGAAGTCAAGCACATGTTCTAGGGCTGTCAATGCTAACAGCTACTGTAATTATACATGTAGTGAACTCATTTTGCTTCTTTCAGACTATCAATTGAAATGAAAACATTTCCCTAAAATTCTCATAATCCACACAGGTACACACCACTTCCTGGGTTTGCTAAATATTACAGGCACCTGAAGCGTGTAAACATTTTTCTGTATTAACATAGTGACATGCTTGTTACTTTTAATGATGTCATGGCATTATAACGGTTTATATTATCTTTCCTTTTTTTTTTTTTTTTTGTCATGATGTTCCAAGGGACTTAAACGGTCAAGGTTTTAATCAAGCTTGTGTCTTTTGTTTTGGTGTCAGGTTGTCATTCAGGAAGATGAGGTCACTTTATAGTCATATCTGCGACATTGCGGAATAATTTGTCAGTTGATTTTCTGACATTATTAGTTCACTTTTCTCTTGTTCTAACAGATTTTAAGGGCTTTTTGCCTAAAATGCTAACCAGGATCCATTTTCCTTTAACATCTTACTGGATCACCTATTAGAATAAATTACCCTGTTACTTGTAATTGCTTCTCTCATAAGGAAATGCCAGCATGCAAATACTATTTTTTTAAGAAGTCAAATTATCTGGTCATTTAAATGATGGGATAATTTGACTAAAAAGCATGGTGTGTAATAGGAAATACAAATTCCCAGGCCAGCCAGTCTAGCAGAATTAGAAAGCTTCAGATTCAGTGGGGGACTCTGGCAAAATAGCAGTAATAATATGGATGTGACCTCTGACCTCCACATGTACTTGGATGTGCATAGGCACCTACATATTCATGTGTTACTTCCCTCCCTCCCCTGACAAAAAGCCTTAGGTGCTGGTTGTATTTCAAAATCTATGCAACATCCTTAAATGAGTCTTCCAATTCTGAAGACCGCATTAAGGTAAACATCATTATAACCTTTCAGGATAACTCTTTTAAAGGGTGGCGTGAACTATGTCTCTGAAAGTCCAGTAGAGTTTGTGTCTATGTAGGGGGAAAGTAACAATTTTAAATGATAAAACCACAGAAGGAAATGTTTAGGGTTAAGAATGAAGAGTGTGGATTGGATGAAGACATATTGGGAGAGGAAATTTTGAGTTTGGGTCCGTGTGTGTGTGTGTGTGTGTTTGAGGCATCTAAGAGCCAGGCAGAATTATTGTGCATAGAAGAAGAATGTTAGCCCAGGCAAGGTGGCTCACGCCTGTAATTCCAGTACTCTGGGAGGCAGAAGCAGGCAGATCATTGTGAGTTCAAGACAAGCCTGTTCTACAAAGTGAGTCCAGGATAGCCAAGGCTACACAGAGAAAAAAAACCAAAAAGAAAAAGAGTAATGTCATAAGGAGGAGAAGCAGTAGATACATTTGGTCACAAATTTCCAGGTATGTCCCGTCCAGCAGGAATTCAATGGGTTCCTAAGGAGGGGCGAAAAGAATAGGGTGGGAACAAGAGACACAAAGAAGGAGAGCAAGTCTATAATCTGATCTTGCTCTCATTTATTTGAAAAATTTCACACAACTCCCTATAAATAGGGAGAAGGCAGGAAGGGAAAATGTGTCAGCAAAATAGTTTACAAAACACAACAGGTGGTTAATAATGATGCAGAATACCGCAAGAATGTTTACTAAAAGAGATACTACAAGAATGGCAGCTAAGATATGTCAAAATGTCTAGCCTGATGAACAGATGTCTCATAAGTTCCGGAAACATAAATCTCTCACCCATGACCTTGTTGCAGCTGTCTGTAAGTTTGCACTAGCTGGCCTTGGCTCCCAGCATCTCCTCCCTTTCTCAAATAATTTAAGAGGCACAGGTAGGTTAGCAAAAGGGAAATCTGGAATCAAGATGGCGAACTAGGAAGAAGTTATTACAATCATCTAAATAGATGCTGATGTGTCGGGGTGTGTGTGAAGGGAGGGTCTCCTGCTCCAAAGACCAATGGAAATGAACGACATGACTGACATTTCAGAAAAGAACTCCTTGTAAATTTTTATAACTGGGAGAACAATTAATTTCAGACAAGTTGAGTCACAGGCCTCTGTGATTCCTCAAGACTAGCAAAGGGAAGGGGGACAGAAGGAGATTGGACCATGGATGTCAAGGTTCAATTACACAGGAGAACTGAGTTCTAGTGTTCTACAGCACAGTGGGTGTCTGGTTCACAACCATGTCTTGACTGTTTCATGAAGAACTAGAGACAGACGTTCAAAGCTTCCCAGCACAAACATAGGATGAACATTTAAGAAGAGAGAAATGCTAATCACCTTGATTTGACTGTCATACATTTATATGCGTGTATCAAGCTCTCATACTGCACCACATAAATGTGCACAATTACTATTCATCAATGGAAATGCTTGTATAAAAAAAATTAAGTTAACGACTCTACCAACATGAGCTGAGACCTAATAACAGGCAAGCAAGGTGAAATGAGTAAGATAGACCGAGTTAAGTCATCAGTTCCTGCAGATGAGAAGGAGACAGGGTACACCATTGCTTCCCACTCGGTGTCAGACCACACAGAGGGTCTGTGGAAATTAGACTCTCCTGGTCAAAGATGCACAGGGTTCCTAGAGAAGAGAAACATGTTTGCCAGTTTCCCTGGCCTCCTGCTTCTGAGACAGTGTCCGAGCAGGGACATAGGAGTTTTTGCTCTTGAACCAGAATCTTGGCTCCTCTGGGAAATTTGGGGGCAAGTTATTTAAGTGTTTGTGCCTCTATTCTCTCCAGGATTTGTGTGTGTGTGTGTGTGTGTGTGTGTGTGTGTGTGTGTGTGTGTGT
>NW_026596064.1:22648092-22697194 GCF_907164565.1 Psammomys obesus
TGTGTGTGTGTGTGTGTGTGTGTGTGTGTGTGTGTGTGTGTGTGTGTGTGTAAATCAGGGAGATAGTGGTCAGAGTTATCACTGGTTCAGTTATGCCTCCGTGAAAATGAGGACAAAGCTGTGGCTGGGGAAAACAAAGCACCCACATGCACAACCGCATCTGGTGTTGTGACAAGTGTCCCTCATATGTGTGGCTTTGGGCATGAAGGGCCCATGTAAGTTTAGGAGTCAGGCACTGTTTGACACAGAGTCCACACACCATAAATATTACTTATCAGAACACTCATTAATTATTCTGAGGACCCGTGTCTGATGGCATGCCCTGTGGAAGCTGTTGAATTAAGCATCAATTTGGAGCCATCCCAAATACCTTCCTCGTTTGAAACTGAGCTATAATCTGCTCAACTCAGTAGTGGCCCTGCAACTCACCAGACAGGGCTACGTGTAGAAAGAGGACCTTGTCTGTGAAAGATTTTTAAATGCCCAGTTTTGATTCAGGAGTCATTCCACTCCTGAATCCCACCCTTGAGAGATGTATAAAGAAATCTGCAATGAGCATTCACGGAGAGATCACCACTAACAGACGACCTAGTCACTGCGTGCTAGCCTGCAGAGGAAGACTAACGTCAGAATAGGAAGGAAACATCAAAAGATAATTAGAGGTTGAGTCTGTGATGGCGAGCTTTTCGCTGTTTTCTTTGCTTCCCTACTCAAGCTTTCTATTTTCACCGCCTAGAAAAAGAACCACCTAATTGAGATTCGAACATAGGTATTTAATGCCTATGCACGTTTCTTCCTCTACACCTGCCAGGTACTCTCCGGGTCAGAGTGGGGCAACCTGCTGCTTTGGGACGGCAGCCTCATCAAGGTGGAGCTCTGTCGAATTGGCATGAAGCCCTGTCACCAAGGTCCCATCAACCAGATAATGCTGGATGAGGGGGAAGTTATCACTGCCGGGTCAGATGGCTGTATCAGGGTAAGGCAACAGCGCTCTGCCTAACCCTGCAGATCTCACCTAGGTAGTTTTGTCTTACAGGCTGCTTTCTGAACGGGGTCAGTGGTCACTTATTTCCAAGACCAGCTCATTTTAAATAATGCTTCTCACGTGCTAAATATTGCACTGTTCTCAGAACTAATGGAAACGTTCTGAAGGGATCTCTTGTTCTTGTGCTTCAAGTGTTGACATAGCAGCTTCGGAAAATGAAAGCCCATGTTAGCAGACGATAAGCCGTGGGCATGCATCCTTTCAAAATGCCCACTATAGGCATGCATTTTCTAAGGAATGAAAATTCTGAATTTTTTTTTTTTTTTTGAAACAGGGTCTTACTATGTAGCCCTTACTAACCTGTAACTCACTATGCAGCCCAGGTTGGCCTTGAACTCCCAGAGATCTGCCTGCTCTGCTCCACCAGGGCTGGGATTAAAACTGCATGTCGGGGCTGGAGAGGTGGCTCAGAGGTTAAGAGCACTGCTTGCTCTTCCAGAGGTCCTGAGTTCAATTCCCACAACCACATGTGTGAGAATTGTTGTGGGCTCACAACTATTTATCATGAGATCTGGTACCCTCTTCTGGCATTCAGGTGCACATGCAGGCAGAACACTGTATACAAATAAAAGAAATAAATCTTAAAAAAAAAACAAAACCCACACACTTAAAACTGCATGTCACCGAGCTGGTGGTGAGAATGCCATGGATGGCACCTCCCGTGAGCACTACCCTTCCTAAAAAACTGTAGTCTTGTGATTTGCCTTGTAGTCCTCTTGGTACACGGCTTTCTGGAGGCCTTCTAGCTCTTAAATTCCTCAAGACTAATTTGTGCTGTCTTTATATTTTTGAACGGATGGGCTTCCTCTGGAGAGTGATGAACTTACCAGAGGCTTTACTTTTAGAGAAAACTATCTCTCTCTCCCAGATGCTAACAACTGCCAATGACTCTATGGCATGGGATGGAATTGTGTATACATTGCCCCCTCTATGCTGAGATTTTGTCTGGCTCTGACTTTCAGGAGTTTTCTATGTGTTTTGTATATATCACAGCTGCTGTGAGTTCGTATATGCAGCTCTATTTCTGTCCAGAAGAGAAAGCTTCCTTACAGTCATCCACCACCCAGGTTCTTGCTGCCTTTCTGCCTCATCTTCCATAACAGTTCCCCGAACCTTTTGAGGAAGGAGGAGGGTATAGGTATAATATATTCCCTTTAGGGCTGATAGTTGTACAGTTTCTTACTCTCTGTACCTTGGCCAGTTGTAGGTCATGGTGTCAATCACAATAGGAAGCAAATGGAAGCTTCTCAGGTGAGGGTTGAGAGAAGCACTGATCTATGGGTATAAAAATAAGCCATTGAAAGTCAGTTTATTACTGTGTCTATTTAGCTGAATCACAGGAGTTCATTCTCTCTTAGAGCCTATAACCAGTCTGCTCAGAGATATCAGCCAGATAATGATGTCATTGTAATGATGGGTCTCCTTTTATGGAGAGGGACTTAAATCCCATTTGAAAGAGGCTGGTTACCGCCATGATGTTTGCGCCACTGCTGCACCAATAAATCTGTCTCTCCAGGCCCCTCACTGTGATTGTACTCGTGATCCATAGCTGGATACGACTGATCATTACTTTTCTCTTCTAGAAGCATGTATAGCACTGTCTGGCCAGTTAGAGATGAGGCTCCCAGGAATTAGATTTTGCCATGTTAAATGACTCAAGCGTGTGATATCTTCAGCAACAGAGGGTCACAGTCAAATTCCGGAGGGTCAACAAGAGCAATGGCAATAGCCTGTAATGTTTGGGGGGGGGGTGTCTATGGGACCTCACTGGCCTACATCTCCAAATGAAGTAACTTGTGCCTGCCACCTTTTGTTTAGCCTCTGGTGCCCAGTGGGGGCATTGTTGCTGGGTTATAAAACACTCTCTTATTGATTTTGTAAGATATGGGACTTCGAGACAATAGATACTGCTGACATTGTAGATGAGAGTGGATTGTTGGAGATAGAGCCTATTAATGAACTTCAAGTGGACAAGAATGTCAACCTCTTCTCACTGATAAAGATGAGTGAAATTGGAAATAACTATTGGCTGGCTCAGGTACGTTAACGTTCTTTTGTTTTGGCTTTTTAACTGCACCAGGACCTAAAATTAAAATAGAAACAAAATTGATTGTTTGGACTAGAATGTTCCATGTAACAGAGCATTATGGGATAACTTACTTTGCTTATTATATGTTTATAGTGTTAAATATGGAATGGTATTTTTAATATATTTCAGTTACACTTTATAACATGTAAGTGCTAGATGTTATTGTTGGTCGTTATTTTCACTGAATCACAGGAAGAATGATTTTAATTTGGCAAACATTAAAAACCATAAACTCTTATTAGCTATTTAATTTTTTAGGATGCCAGTGGAGCCATATGGAAGCTCGACCTTAGTTTCTCAAATATTGTAAGTGTGCCGGTTTTCCTCATTTTCTCCTAAGTGGTATCACAAAACATTCTTCAATACTCTCTATAAGCTGCATCTTTCTCCACATTAGATCATTGTTTTCGTTTAAAAAAAGAAAGGACTATGTCATTATACACTGGACATTTCCTAAACACACAGTCTTCGTTTATATTACTCATGCCATCCTTGCAGCTGCTCTGCTGAGCAGCCGGGAAGACCTGGGAAATAGCATTTGCTGGAATCTGTAAACTCAGTCATTAACTTCTGAGCCACGACTCCATCTGCTTTTCTTGATTCCCAAGTCCATCGCTCTTTTTTAATTTATCATACTTTCTCTCTTTGCGCAGGGGTTTCAGGATTCTATTTATATTTCTTTAAAGTTGGCTTTAATTTTATGTAACTCTGTCTTTGAAATCTTGTGTGATCTTTGTCTGTTCTCAGACCCAGGATCCGGAATGCCTCTTCTCTTTCCATTCTGGACCCATTGAGGCCTTGGCTATTTCTCCTCTCACTTATATCATGGCCACAACTGCCTTGGACTGTAAGTATGAACTACCCTCTTTCAGCCATACATGTGTGTGCCTGTGACATGCATATTCATGTATACATATACATATGTTCTTGTGTGTGTGTGTGTGTGTGTGTGTGTGTGTGTGTGTTAACCAGAAGCCAACATCAGGCATTTTCCTCTATTGCTTTTCAACTTATTTTTTTGAGAAAGGGTCTCTCACTAAACCCTGAGTTCACGAACTGTTTAAACGAGCCAGCCAAGAAGCTCCAGGGATTCTCCTGTCTTTGCCTCCCCAGCTCCGGTGTTTCAGGCATATTCCACCTTGCCTGGCTTTCTCATGCATGCTGGCAATCCCAAGCTTACGTTCTCATATTTGTACAGCAGGCACATCACTGCACTGAGTCATCTCTCTAGTCTTGTAAGTGGGAACTCTTAGGAGAAATATACCTGGCCATGATGATCTGTTATCTTGTGTGTTAATTTAAAGATAATCAAAAAGAAAAAAAAATAAAACAAACTTAAAACGCTGTTAGGCTATCAGTCGATTCTGTAATATTTACTATAAAAAGAGAACAGAGATTTTTTAAAAATAAATACTGTGATTATAATTTGTTTCTTTTAAAACTGTTTTTTTTCCTTCTTCTTCTATAGGCTCTCTTCGCATCTATGATTTTGCTAGTAAAACTCTTTTGATTCAGATGAAATTCAAACAAGGCGGTACTGCCCTTGCTTGGGTTCCCCAATCGGTAAGTCCGTTGTTTTCATCAGCTTCCACCAGAAACACTGGAAAATATACTGTATCTGTGATATCTTGTAGAGATGTAATTGTTTTCTGGCTCAGAATTTTAGAAGTGTAAATATTTCAAGTTTGTTTGATTTACTGAGAACGTTGAAGAAATCATCTTCTGATATTACTTTTCTGGGTTTGTTTTGCTTAATGAAAATCTATTTATAAGCCAGCTGGGCATAGTCATAGCTCTGTCTAGAGAAGTAACTGTGCAAGTAACTTGAGGTATCTTTTGACCGTGCAACCGTGCTTTTCAAAACACCATGAGACTGTTTGAGGAGTGAGGGGATGAAATCACTGAGAAAACCGTTCAGGTGTGCCCAGGTAGGTCTGGCTCGCCATTGTTTGCGTGAAGGCTGCCTGCAATGCGTCGTGTAAGATGTCCCCATGTCTGCCCGCCTCTGCCTTCAGTTCTTATGGTAACATTTCTTCTTCACTCCAGTCTGCTCTCCTCAGGCTGAATTTGCCTTGAGTTTTGCTTTCTCCTAACACTGGACCTTTTCCCAGGCTCTATTCTGTCTCAAGGGCTCTGGTACCTGTCTAGTTCTTGACCAAACACCACCCTTCAGATCTCAGCTCCAACCATTTTCGCTGTAGTGGATCCCTCAAGCCAGGTCAGCTTTCTTTGCTCCATGTTATAAGTGACTAGCCTTCCTTATGTGAGTTCATATTTTATACTCATCTACGTGCTAACAGGGGGCAGTCTGTCTGAACTGCTGGTGACAGGGGCTTCTTCCGAGGGGGGCAGGCGCACTGCTAGTGAGGCTAATCAGAAGCTCGAATTTCCGTAGAGTACCCTGCTTGTGGTCATAGCAGAGAAGTGACCTGGAACTGAAGGACGTTGACATAACCTGGAACCCAGACTTGAGAAGGGGCGGGTAATGCTAAGTTAACCCGAGTGGAAACAAGACGCAGAGTTGTTTTCGTGTGTGCTGCTGATTTCTGAACTAAAGTTGGGTCCTGTGCATTTGATTGTTTCCCAAGGTAAGCTTTTCTGCATCCCAGATCATCATAGGATTTGAAGACGGTGTCGTCCGGATTCTTGAACTTTATGATCCGAAAGGACTTACAATTTTTGCAGGACGGAAGAAAGTCTTAGATGCTGAATTACAACTGAAATATGTCTTCAAACCCCATACTGCTGAGGTCACGGCTTTAGCTTATGAACGTGAGGGGGAGATCCTAGCCACCGGGGTAAGTGCAATAATCCCTCTCATTTCCATGCCTAGCTTTCCCTTAAGTGCACGTACCCCATTGTGCTTTATTTAACATTTTGTGTTCTTATTTTTTTCAGTGCGGTCTATCTATAGTATTCAAGAACTGTCTCATACATTAAATTTTAATGCTTCTTCTAAATGAGTAGAAAACTTCAGTTGGGACTCAGGCTGCATGAATTACTTACCGTCACTGATTTATAACCTAGGTTTGCTCTTAAGGAGGGCTGCCATAGGCGAGGTTTATGAAGTTCAGTGGGAGAGCTCTTGCCTGCTGTGTTGCAGGCTCTGCCTTGATCCTTGGTACTCCCTAAATGCAAACCAAAGCAAAAGCCTGCCTCAGACGAAGGAAATAACTTCATTATTTCCTTTATTAACTATTTAACATAAATATTAAATATTCTACAGGGAGTAAGAGGTGAACAGACGCACTGTGGAATTATTTTAGAAATTCATTATATATATGTGTATACATAAACACACATACACATATATGGTAATCACATTTCTATAACTGTGAACTTGAACACAATCAAACATTTGAAAATAATTAGATGAATCTGGAATACCTGATCATTGTGTCTCTAAGTGTAAATTAGACAGACTACATGATACTAAATCTTTGTGCCCTGTGAGCTTGTTGTCATAGTATATGTTTTGAGTGGGCATGTCCTTTTTTTTTCTAGAGTAAAGATAAGACTGTCTTCTTTTTCAATGTGGAAAAGGATTACAAGCCGATTGGTTACCTTAACACTCCCGGGCCTGTTCGCCAATTGATGTGGTCTCCGGCCAGTCACGTGAGTCATTAAGTGATTATTATATCTTTCCCTGGCTTGTTTTTTTTTTTGAACTTGTAAAAATTTGCCTACGTGTAACTGATATGCATGACATTTCTTTTTTTAGCCTGAAAGCACCATACTGATTATCTGTGAGAATGGGTATATTCTTGAATCTCCATGCCCAACCATTGAGAACATAGATGACCATGATGTCGTCTCCTATGAAATTCAGGATGCACTTCTCAGATGTTTCCATTTCACAAGTGTCAAATCTAAGATTCTGGTATGAGATATTCTTGAGACATTATCTCCTTTTCTTTTCTTTCATTTGGATAAGCAACATCCTATATGAGATTCTGGGAGAATACAAATGAAATAAAAACAGATTCTGGCCCGAAGGAGCTTATGCACTGGTAAGAAGGAGACCAACTGTAGTAGGAGGCAGATGTGGACAGAGAAGTAAAAGAATCACAGAGCAAAGAAAAGCACTTCGGGGTGTGGAGAGGAGCGATGTTGCTGACAGCAGGATGGGGGGTGAAAAGTGGCTACCTGGAAGTGACAGTTAGTACTCAGAAGACGGGAAGAGATTTGAGAGAGTGAGCGGAAGATAGACGCAGCAATGCCGGGAGAACACCGTCTCGGCTTTCTCAGAAGTGAGGAAGGGCTGGTGAAGTGGCAGCATGCCGTCTGTAAGCAGAGGCGACGGGACCAGAGCAAAGGTCTCTTCAGATGCCAGCCAAGCCATGTCAGTTCGAATCACTGGGATCTCTTGTGAAAAAGAGGACTGGGGTGAAAAGATCGTATAAATTAGGAACCTAGTTCTCAGGGTTAAATAGGAGGTAGGGCTAGCAGTGCTGCCGGACCCTACATTTGCCAGCTCGTGATACTGAGTGCCTTCATCCCAGGGTTGCAGGAGCAGGAAACAAGCTTCCTCGTTTCCTATTTCAGTCCACAGGGTTTCTGGTTTGACAGGAACAGACTCTGAGGAACAAAACAAAACAAAAAAAACATCACTCTACTTCTCTTATAGGAGAGCATTGCAAAATGATTGCAGTGAGATTGGTATCAAGGAGATTAAGCAGATACGATGTTCATCACAAAGATTTTAATTTTAATGATAAAAGTATATCCCCAGAGGGTAATTATGTGTAAAAGGTGTTTGTTGTATTCGAGCCCTGAGAGTTTCTAGAATGCGTCTTCCTTCTACAATTTTTGTCATGTTTGAACATAAAATAACACATCTTAATTGTCTGCTTATTATCTTTTTTTTTTTTTTTTAAAAAAGAGATTACTAGAAATTAAAAGGAGAGAAAGACAAAAGGAGTTGAAGGAGAAAGAAAAAGCAGCGAGGAGGATGAGGCTAGCGTTAGAGAGGGAAGCCGCTGAAGAAGGTGAAGTATTGGAAGAGGAATTACCGGAAGAGGAGGAGGAAGAGGAGGAGGAGGAAGAGGCCCCACTACCTGAGATCTTCATTCCAGCAAGGCCCTCTCCTGTCCTTTGTGGGTTTTACTCAGGGCCAGGGAAGTTCTGGGTGTCGTTGGTGAGTACTAATTCCAAGACTTTCCCTCAGCCCCTATCCAGCCCAGTTTATGGTCACTTTTTTTTTTTTCCACCAAATTTGTTCTTATGCCTATGTTGAGAATTTTATATGTAACTATTGATGTGGCTATGAGTTTTAATATGTTAGGTTTTAAACATTTTAAATAGGTCTGCCTTTTGTTATCTGTCATCCCTTAATACCAAACTCACCTGTCCAGGAAGACCAAAGGTGGGAAAAATGAAGAGTAGATAGTCGAGGGGCGAAGCCACCTGAATCTGTTTCTTTTCTTTCTTTCTTTCTTTCTTTCTTTCTTTCTTTCTTTCTTTCTTTCTTTCTTTCTTTCTTTCTTCCTTCCTTCCTTCCTTCCTTCCTTCCTTCCTTCCTTCCTTCCTTTCTTTCTTTCTTTCTTTCTTTCTTTCTTTCTTTCTTTCTTTCTTTCTTTCTTTTTTTCTTTTTAATTTGAAAAGAACAGCTTTTGCATATAGTGACAATCTGCTTATGTCCATGCTGGGCGGCATATTGGAGGCTAGGACTCTGTATGCTTTCAGATGACCTCGTTCTCCACCAACCAAAATTGGGCCTAAGCAAATAAGGAACGAGGGCAAATGGATGTCACAAAGACTGATACAAGAAAGTGTCACAAAGTGTGTAAGGGTTCTATGTTATCTGCTTATATACCATATAGTCTTACTGTGAAGCATTTTCTCAGTATATTGTAAAGCAAGATTTCCTTTATTATAGATGTTACAGTTTTCGCTTCCAAAAACACAAACACACACACATGCACACACACACACACACACACACCTTACCCTTCCCCCAAGAAACTGGCTTGAAACTATATGGAAAGATTATTACTAATTCATAGTTGGTCCCAGTGTCTTGAAACCAAGTGGTTGTATTGCTTAACTGACCTTGGGAATGTCAGTTAAGCAATACAAAGCGGAACTAGGATATGGTCTCCATAGCCATTAGCCATTAGGAGTTCTGAGGCATTCAGCTCCACCATGAGGTAAAGCAGAACACAGAGGTCTTTCTCACCTTGCTTGATCCAGCCATATGCCTACTCTAGAAAAGCTGCCTCATTTTGAAGTCATGACTCCAGTCCTTAAATCAGGAGTCCCACTGTTGGTCAATTCTACTGCCCAGTAGTATTTACTTTACAAATTATTGTTTCAATTTCTTCTTCTACCCACAAACATTTTCCTCTCTCTCCCGACACTCCCTGTTTCACAGAGAAAATAAAGGGAGTCAGAAGGACTTTCCCAATCTTTTCTTAACAATAGCACCCTCCAGAGACCTATCTCTGCTCTTTTTTGCCTATTGTTATAATTGATAGATGTTGCTTAGCAACCTGCCCAGGACAGTGTTTTCCAGAAGGCCTCTTAGGTCTGCTCCTATTCCATCATGTTCTCCATAATTTTGCTCCTGAAACAGATTACTTAGTGTGTACTATCAGTTCCTGTCTTTTCAATTCTTTCCATCAGCACACGAGGTTCTTGTAATTTTTGACACTCCCCTCCCCCATTCCCCCACCCCCACATACACACATACTGTTGCTTTACAGGAAAACCTGAATAAATGGAGCCATCAGCTCCTTTTCACCACTTAATTGATATTCAACCTTAGTTGATCTTTGGTTTTATTTCCATATCTTCATATCTCCAATGATTCTACATTGCCAGGTTTCGTGGTCACTTCTCTGTGCATCTGACCTGTTGACCCTTTCTCCTCCTTAAGAATACTTTGGTTTCTTCTCTTGGCTTCCAAAACATCATCATAACCATTGTTGATATTTTGTGGTACTGGAGCTTGAACCCAGGGCCTCATGCATGCTAGGCATACACTCTATCACCAAACTGCATCCCTACCTCCTCTTAGCTTCCAGAATCTCTCTTTCTCTCTCTCTCAATACACACCTTATATGTGAATGTGTGAAGTTGCCTGAGGTGGCCGGAAAGGGGCTTCAGATCTCCTGGAGCTGGGAGTTATATGGTTTTGAACCACTCAGCATGGGTGCTGTGAACCAAATTTTAGTCCTTTGGAAGAGTAACAAGCTTCCTTAACTGTTAAGTCATATCTCCAGGCCCTAAGAGTTTAATTTCTTTCATGCTATGCTCAATTTTACATATTTCAAAATTTTCCATTATTTACTTATTTTTTAAATTTTATTTATTTATTTGTTTGTTTATTTATGTATTTCCTTTATATCCCGATCGCAGCCCCCTCCCTCCTCTCCTCCCAGTCCCACCCATTCTCCCCTTCCACCGCCTCCCTATTCATCAGAAAAAGGGGAGCCCCCCCAACCAACCCCAGCTCATCAAGTTGAATCAGGACAGAGCGAATCCTCTTTCCCTGTGGTTTGGTGAGGCAGCTCCACCAGGGGGAAGTGATCAAAATGCAGGCAACAGAGTCCATGTTGGAGACAGCACCCACTCCCTTTACTAGGGGACCCACATGATGCCCTAGCTAGCCCTCAGCTACATCGGTGTAGGGGACCTCCGTCCAGTCTATGCATGGTCCTTCATTGGTGCCTCAGTCTCCGCAAGCCCTTCTGGGTCCTGGTTGGTTGGCTCTGTTGGTGTTCTTGTGGAGCTCCTGTTACCTCCAGGCCTTTCCAGCCTTTCCCCCACGTTTCCACAAGATTCCCTATGCTTCGCCCAATGTTTGACTGTGAGTTTACTTCTTACTATACTTTGATAGACTTCTATAGTTTTCCAGTGCCTTTAGAGTTGTTCTGATGGATATTTTATAAACTTACCTATTGATATGCTTGTCATTCTGTTTCATTGGTCTGTCTTTTGTTCTGATTTTTTTTAATCAAATCTTGTCCTTCCCAGCACACATACTTATTTTTTTACTAAGCCCTAGACATTTTATGTGACAAACTTGAGAGATACCTTGATCCTTGGCATGTTTCTATTGCCTCCTCAAGATTTCTCTTTGCTTCTAGAAAGCAGGCAGCAAGCCTAAATCACTTTACTCCAATCAGTAATGAGATATGATTTGAAATCAGGTTTTAATTCCAGTTTACTCACATTTTTTTTAAATTTAAGTTTATTCTTCAAGTTTTATATATTTATATAATGTATTTTGATCAAATCTATTCACCACTTCATCCCTGAATCATTCCCATTGCCTTCTACCCAGATTCCCTTCAAATATCATAGCCTTTCTAAAATTATTATTATTATTAATAATAAACTAATAATAATAACAACAATAATCTATTATTAATAGTGCTGCCCATATCCATAAGGTTGTGGGGACATCCAGTGGGGCATGGGCAACCTACCATCAACCAAATGGTAAAAGAAGGGTCACCCTCCCTCCATTGGCAGTCAGAAATTGCCAGTAGCTGCTCTGCCAAGGGTGAGGCCATGGGGGCCCCTCCTCCTCCACCCATGATGGAATTTTGACTGTCCACAGTCGCTGATTTGAGAAACAGTCATGCCATGTTCAGGAGTCAGCACTCACAGCTCCTCTTCCTATCTGCCAGTTCTTATGCTCTTTGTGGTCCCCCTTCCTCAATGTTTCTTGAGCCTTGGGTGAGGTGTGTGTGTGTGTGTGTGGGGGGGGGTGATATAGATGGCTTGTCCACAGCTGAACACGTGTAATTATTTAAGTACGTTGACTAACCACTTCCCATTGCAAAAAGAGCAAAATAGAAAAGTCATTTAAGTCTCTGGGTATAAACAAATATGTAGAAAGCAGTTTGACAAATTCACCATGTAGCAAAATAACAGCAGTTTCCTGTCACACACACACACACACACACACACACACACACACATACACGCATGCACGCATCCACCAACCCTATCATTTCTATAGCAATGGTACTCTCCGATTTCAATAGAATCCACTGGAAAATATATTGATAAGGCCCCTTCCTTTTCTTTGGACTGGGAAGAGTTGGCCTTGCAATGAGTTCAAGAAACTGCAGATAGATTTATTCAGCTTCTTTGCCTCTCACTCCCATTTTATCTGCTTCAGGAAGAAAAACAGTACTACATGCCAGGCTTACTCCTGATTTTCACTGTCTTCTATGTCTTGTTGCTTGGGCGGATCCCAATGCTCAACAAGGGATGTGTGTGCGTATGTGGTTTATTTTCCCCCTTATCCTTAGCAGGCACGTTTAGCTTGAACAATGCAGTGTGCCATTGCCCAGAGTAAAAACTTAATATTCTGATTTTTAGGCTGATCATTTTGTTACTTTGCCTTTGTTATTCACTCATTTGTTTCATGTGTAAATGTCCAGGCATTTAATTCACTTCCTTTATTAAGAGTCCCATCCATATAGAGAAATAAAACAAGTTGGAACAACGTGGCTGTTACAAATTGTTCAGAGTCTTCTCACTGGGTAGTGACATACTTTCCCCCTCTGAATTGCCTTTCCTGGAAAATTAATAGTGTTTAAAGTTACCCCAGACTGAAAGCAATTGTGAAAACAATGATCTACAAAGTCTTTTGTTTTTAAATACTGTCTATACAGAATATCACTTCAAGTCACAAAATACAATTCATTTAATACCTAGAGGTGAACTCTCTCTTGTGCTGACTTCTAAGTAGAAACTAATCACTATTATAATTATATAACTGCATATTAATGAGCAACAAAGATGCTTTCTAGAAATAACATCTACCTTTAACCATCATATAGCAGAGGATGCTTTAAAGTATTACTTTGTGTCTTAAATTTGAAATGACCTAAAACCCCTCAAGGAATCAAATGTGTGTTATGTTCACAAATCATCTTTTGTACTTTTTATCTTCCAGGGCCACTATGATTCTGGGTTTCTATATCACTGTCAGTTTCCCCCATATGTCAGTGGCAGTGACTTCCAAAAACAGAAAGATGAAGCATTTGATTTCCGCCGCCTTGAGAATACAGATGACAACCCTGTCCAAACCATCTGTTTCAGGTGAAGAGAACTTTAGAAGGAACTTCAGTGTCTGTGCTTTCATTTACCCTGGATGCGTTGCTCTGTTTCCCATTGCCGTAACAAAACACCCTGACAAAAGCATCTCAAGAGGGAAAGGGTTTATCTTAGCTCGTATTGAAGGCACTGTCCATCATGATTGGGATACCAAGGCAGCAGGATCGCGTTATGTCTGTAGGTCAAAAGGACAGAGCCATCAACGAAGACTAGCGTTCACCGACTTTCGTCATTTGTTCCCTCTAGAATCCCCTGCTCTGGAAATGGTCATACCTCCAATTAAGCTGGGTTTTCCCCTTATCCATTAAAGTAGCCTCCTCCCTCTTCTCCTCCCAGTTCCACCCTCCCTCCTTCTTCCCTTTATCCCCCCTCCCCTACTCCTCAGAAGAGTTGTGTCTCCCCCCACACACAACCCATCCCAGCACATCAAGTTACATCAGGACTGAGGGCGTCCTCTTCCCCTGTGGCCTGGTGAGGCAGTCCTGCCAGGGCACTCCCCAGAGATACTAGACCCTTTCAAGTTGACAACAGTAACTATCATAACTAGAATCGTTCCTTTTTGAAGACCTATTCAAGTGCAGGGAAACACACACAGTATCTGGCTAAAGTAATTAAATGAGCAAATTAAAATTAAAGCGAAGCCTAGCCTTGAAATTATAGTTAAACCCTGCAGGTTTAGTATCCTGTGTTGTACCAAAGTTTCTGTTTAGCACATAGATCTAACTCCACATACAAAGACGTGACTTCATACTAAGCTAGAAAGGACCAGGCTCACAGAGATTTTCTGATCAATCAAACTGATATCTATTTAACAATTGGGAACTGAGCGCAAATGCCAGTCGTTTTTCTGAGGCCTGGAGACCAGCTCTAATTTTCAAATCACCTCTTTCTCCCTATCTTTCTGTATTAGTTTTCTAGAGCTATTGTGACAAAAACATCCCACAGTGTGTGGCTTAAACAGCAGGATCAGGAGACTAGAGTTCCAAGTTCAAGGTGTTGACAAATGCGGTTTCTCGTGTGGCTTTCTCATACCTGCCTTGTTGTTGTGTCCTCACTAGGCCTTTTCTCTGTCTCTCTGTGGCTTACTTGTCTTCTTTTATAAGGACACCGGACAGACTGGGTCAGGATTTATCCTTACCACCTCATTTTAGCTTACTTCCCTCTTTAAAAGTTCTTAACTTGCAGTATAGTTACTTACACTCTGGAGCATTGGGTCTAAGACTTGAGCATATGCATTTTGCTAATATACAACTTAGTTCTTAACACCATTGTTATTTAAAATTAGACATTATTTGGCTGGTGAGGTTGATCAGTAGGTAAAGGTATCTATGGCCGAACTTGATGACCAGAGTTCCTCAGACCCACACTCGGAAAGAGAAAACCAACTTCCGCTAGTTGTCCTCTGACCTTCACTAACTAACTAACTAACTAACTAACTAACTAACTAACTAACTAACTAACTAACTAACTAACTAACTAACTGTGCCGTGTCCCACCCAGCTTGGGTCTTAGAACCTTAGCGAGATGGTGAGGGAATACAGAACGGGCAGAAGGACAGGTACTCATGCAGTGAGGGGGGCATCAGGTGGGGTTCATGGGTGAATTTTCCTTGTAGTTCTCAACAGGCCATACCCGTGTTGGAATGCACATTCACTCAGAAGTTCACTCATTCACAAAAAGGAAAAAAAAAACCACATTGTTTCGCAGATTATGAGACTAATATTTTACTTTTTTTTATCTCATAGTAGTAAGAAAACTATGATGTTCTGTGGAACGAGAAATGGAGCCATTCGAATGTATGTCCTAAGTGAGGGTGATGATTCCTCACTGGCCAGCTTGAAGGATTACTGGCATTTCAATGTACATGACAATAATTATGGATGCATTAAAAGCATCGCTTCTAGTTTTGATGACAAGTTCTTGGTGACTGTTGGGGCAGATAGCAATATCTTTGTTTTCAACATCAATGCTGGACTTTTGGTTAAGAAAAGGTTCAAAGCCAAAGTGCCAACTCCCCGGGTAGGTAAGCAATTAGCTAGTTATAATAACAGACTTTGTTTTAAAATAAAGTGATGATGTAACGTTAAAGTCTTTAAATATTGAGAATAAGTTATTCATATTAACTTTATAATGTAATCTTATTGATAATAGTCCTTAATATCTTAATATCCTATACCTTATAATCTAGTCTTCCTATGGTGTTATAATTTTGACTTTCTGGAGCTTCTGTATCAAAAATATTAATGCTATCAAATTCTCATTATTATTAAAGTTATTTAGCTCCCCACATTTAAAAAGATTGCATCAGGATTTCTTTATCAATCACTCTCTTAGCCAAAATTTCTTTTTTTCTTCTTCAAAATGGACAATATTTTTCTGGTCTGTATTTTGTTTTGCCATTATTTACTTGTTAATATATGCCAATAGACTTCTGAAGTTTTCTAAAGTGCCTCCAGCTTTCTTTAACATAGCAATCAGAGTTGTTCTGATGTATAATTTTAAAACTTTCCTATGGATTATCGCTTGTCATCCTGTTTCATTGGTCTGTCATTTCTTCTAAACTGTTTTTCAACCAAATCTTGTCCTTCCCAGCACACATACTTATTTTTTATTGAGCCTTAGATATTTTATGTGAAAAACTTGGGTTACCTTGATTCTTGGCATGTTTCTATTCCTCCTAAAGATTTTGTCTTTGGTTCTAGAAAGCCGGTAGCAAGTCTATAAATCATTTTAATCCAGTCAGTAATGAGCTATGATTTGCAATCAGACTTTACTTCCTGAGAAGGCTATTTTACTCCCAATTTACCCACAGACCTAGAATGTATCATTCCAGAATTTCTTTTTTGAACAATTAAGTTTATGAAAACTTCATACACTTATATAATGTATTTTCATCATATCCACTACCTCCCTGAAATGCCTCCATTGCCTCCTGCCCAGTTTTTCTTCCAACATCATATCTTTTCTAAAATTATTATTAATAAACTTTTAACAATAGTAATAAACTATTATTAATAGTGCTGCCCATAACCACAGGGTTGTGGGGCCATCCACTGGGGCATGGGCAATCTACCATCAACCAAATCAACAAAGAAAGGTCATGCTTCCTCTCTTGGCAGCCAGAAATTGCTAGCAGCTGCTCTGCTAAGGGTGAGGCCATGGGAGCCTCTTCTCCAAAATTCCATGATGGAATTTTGACTATTTTGGTGTTATGCAGGTTTTGCATAGGTAACCACAGTTGCTGTGAGCTGATGTTTTTTCTTCTTCTTTCAGCTTGGGATTGAGTTAGAGTTCAGTCCAGATGACATTGAAGATCCCAAAGCCTACAGGTATGAAAAATTATGATAGCCGTTGATTAGGCCTGAACTTTTACCAAACAAACTGACACTTTTGCAGAAGCTAACCAAACCAAATGAATTCCAGTTACTGAATACTGGTTTTCTCTCATTTCTGTACCTGAGATGACCATCAGTTTACATTTCTGCTTTCAGTATTGAGAATGCCAGGAGGAAAAGAGAACATGACAAATTAATGAAGGAAGTAGAAGAAATAAAAGCTAAGAAGAGAGAACACATCAGAGCTTTAAGGAATGAGTTTTGGAACCTGTTGACAATGAACAAAGAATTGCCAGTGCATATGCAGTTCAAACGGACAGTGAGTCTAAATGAATGATTTTTATTTTAACATATTATTTCTGAACTGGGACAACTATTTGCCAACAGCAATGACTGTGGAAAAAAATCATGTGTCCTGGTTAGCTTCCGCTGTCAACCTGACAGAGCCTAGAGTCATCTGAGGGAGTTTCAGATTTCCCAGACCAGACAGGCCTGTAGCACACCTGTGGGGGCATGGGCTTGATGTAGATTGTAGTTCTATGTGGGTAGGCGATACCATCCCTAAGCAGCTGGTCTTAGGCTATCGTAGGGCCGAGTGTAAGGTAGAGAGCCAGTGGTAAACAACATTCCTTTGTGGTTCTTGCTTTTCTTGCTGCTTGAGTTCTTGCCCTGACTAACGACCTAGAACCTGGAAGTGCAGGCTAAACAATCATGTTCCTCCCTCAGGTTTTGCTTTCGGTTGTGGTATTTGTAAAGCAATAGGTAAACAAACTAGGACATCCTCGGTAAGTCTTCTTTTACCTGGCCAGTCAGTGTATTTGCATAACCTCAATGGCTATAAAACTTGGCACAGCTAGGATGGAGGCCAGTGAGCCTACGCAACCCAAAGTTGTTATCTGGACTTGACTACCATCGTGAGGTACTTTTTCTGTATTTAGTAATAAAATAAAAAACATAGGTTGAAGTCTGGCTCATCTGTTGGCCAGGCCCATGTATAATTTGAATCTCTGTCATTTCATGGGCTGAGTCACAAAGCTTCTAAAAGATAACAACTTAGCTGTAGCCATGGGGACAATCACCAAAGTATTTAAGTCAATTTTATATTCATTTATTTTGTGACTTTACTGCAAAACTCAACATACCTGTTAATGACTGGGCTATATTTTTCTCATTCTTCAAAAGTTTTATTTTATGTATATGAGTGTTTGCCCATATGTATTTATGTGTGTCATGTGCCTGCCTAGTGTCCATGGAGGTCAGAAGAGGGTTTCAGTCCCCTGGAACTGGAATTATAGATGGTTGTGAGTCAAAATGTAGGTGTTGGGAACCAAACCTAGGTTCTCTGAAGGAGCAGCAAGTGCTCTTAACCATGAGGCCATCTCTCTGGCCCTTCATTTCATTTTTAACTATTTCCTAAACAGACCTATTGTTAAGAGTCTAATTGAGGAGCTAAGGAGATGGCTTAGTCAGTAGGAGACCTTGAGTTCAATCCCCAATACTCTCAAAAAACAAAAACAAACAAAGAAACACCCCAAAAAACAAGCATGGTGACGCATGCTTATAATGCCAGCACTGGAGAGGCAGAGACAGACAGGTCCCTGGGCCTTGCTGGCTAGTCAGCCTAGCCTCACTGACAAGCTCCAGGTTCCAGTGAGGCACTGTCTCAAGAGATAAAGTAGATGGCTTGTGTGGTCTGACACCTGGCTTCCAGATGTACACATAGGTACATGTTCACACACACACACACACACACACACACACACACACACACACACACAACACGTATTTCAAAACAAAGTAAGAACTTTTTTGATAAACACATCTACTTACCTGCAGGATTTCAATATCGATGCCAAAATTCACGCTGACATCAATAAGCACACAATTTTCAAAATGATGAAGGTGGAAAATGAATTAGCTTGGGAAAAACAGAAATATGAACTGGGCCTGAAGAAGCTGCAGTCCAGGTGCGTCTTTCCTGTCCAATAAGATATCTGGAAGCTCACTTTTGAGTAGAGCTGTATGTTGCGATGCTCATGAGGTGGCCAGATGAGCCATCTTGTGACGTACCCAGGGAGCCAGTCAGCACCTCATGCAACCCTCCTGCGGTTGCCGGGTCTTCCTGTGCTGGCAGCTCACGCCTTCTGTTTATATGTTGACGATTTGGGTAGCAAATATATTTTTTTCAATTTACATAATGCCTATTTGGTTTGGATTTTGACCAACTATTTGTTTTATGCCAAATTAAAACATGGATATGAAGGCATACATGTTTTAAAAATTTTTTTAAAAAATCAAACCTGGTTAGAAGACTTATAGTAAAAATAGGACGCTCCTGTCTAATCACCTTCACATGTCAGTCCAACTTCCCACAAGAAACAGCTTTTTTGACAGTGTGGGCAAGCGGAGGGTACCCGCCCACTGCCAGGCCACACAACGTGGGCGGGGGAAGACACCCAGAGGCCCACCAGCTGTGATGTGTAAGTATGTGGTGGACAGATGAGAGAGGAGGAGGAGGAGCTGGACGGTTTTAGTATCATGAAGACAGATGGGACTGGAGAGGCGAGGGTAGAGGGGAATAGCATGATGTGAGTAGCCTTCCTTGCCACCTGAGACTCTGACGAAGAACCAACCTGTGCTGCCACAGAGGTCCGTGTCTGGACCTGTGGCCGTGTACAGCAGGGGTCTGTGTGTGGCTCATACTACCACCAAAGGCCATGCAGATGTCCCTGGCCTGAGCTGCGATCTGGGACCCTGTTGATGCCCAAGGGCTGTGCATAGCTGTCCCTGCCCCTCACTGGCTGCGGCATTCTGCAAAGGTGGCTCCAGCGCTCCCTGGCTGCAGCACTCAGGAGGGCAGAGAGCGGGCCCTGCACCTCAACTGGGCAGCACAAGAAAGCTGCCTGTGGCCGTGTAGGGGCGAGTAAGCCATCCGGAGGGCAGGAAGAGCACGAGAGATGTCTCTGTCCCTCGCCGGGCTGCAACCCTGGGTGAGCTGGCTAGGACAGTTCTGGAGAGCTCACCCTGGTTGTGTGATGCCGGAGAGCTGGCGGGCTGACCAACTCAGCTGCCACCCAGGCCCAGATCCGGGGCTTTGAGTCGGCACACCCCAACACCTACCTCCTCTCTGAACCTCAGGAGGGCGTGGAGGGTCCAGTGTTGCAGAGCTAAAGCTTGCAGGACCTCCATGACACAGGGCAACAGCAGGAGATCTGAGAGGAGTCCCTGTGAGGATCCAGTATTGCTAGTGTAGCAGAAGCCAGAGGTCTCAAACCAGACCAATGACTCACAGCGAAGAGCATTTGCAAGTAAAGAGGTGGGGACAAAGGCTCTAGTGTGGGACACACTGTGACACACTACAGCTTCCACAATGAGATTTATTTAAGTTTTGTTTTGTTTATTTATTTTATATTATTATTTTTTAAATTCTATTGGCAAAAAGTTGCAGGGTGGAGGGCCGATGGGACAGGGAGATGAGCGGGATTGGGGTGTATGATGTGAAACTCACAAAGAATCAATACAAGTTAAAAATCCTCTCTAGGGGAAAAAAACCCAGCTTTTTGGTTTTTATTGAGGTTTGATTTATAGACAGTGAAGTGCAGGCATCTCCATTGAATGGCTGCATACCTTCTTAAACATGCATTGGCACATTGAGTCTCATTAAGATGAGACTTATTAAGTCTCATTAAGAGCATCTGTATCACTCCAGGCTCTCATGATTCCTTTAATATCTTTTGGAATGGAATCTTTGTTGCTATAGATCAGCTTTACCTGTGAATGCCATATAATGCACTGCTAAGTATAAATTTTTTTTTTTGCATCTAGCTTCTTTCATCTGTGTCTAAGATTATCCATAATGTTCATGTAACTGTCTTTCTTCTTATTATAGATTCATTTTGTGTGTGTGTGTGTGTGTGTGTGTGTGTGTGTGTGTAGACCAGAAGAGGGCACTAGATTTCAGGGAGCTGAAAGTTATGAGAGTTTGTGAACTGTCTAATGTGGGTGCTAAAAATTCAACTCCAGTTCTCTGCAAGAGCTTCAAGTATTTTTAGCCACAAAGTCATCTCTCCAGCCTCAAAATTCAGCCATTCTATAGATAGGCCTTTGAGAATTACCCTTATTCAGCTTCCCAAGCTTGTTTACTTCATAGTGCTACATACAAACAGATCTAATTAGCAGATGTGTATAAGCCTGCACACACGCACACAAAACATAGAAAATAAAGTGTGCTTTAAATAACTCAGTGAAGCAAAATTTCTTAAGCTTTTGGTAAATAAATTAAATTTTTGCTTTTTAGCTTAAGAATCCCATACTAGGACAGATATTCCTGCTCAATTAATTCCTATACAATTTATATAACTTATATTCTAGAATGCATAGGGAAGTAGATTACATATTCAGAGTTTGTTATGATTTGTTTTTTTTATGATCTGTTTTTATGATCTGTTTTATCAAGCTGGAGCCTACCTATGAAATATTATTTGGCACACATTAACAAAATCAGATGTTGTATTGATTAATAATTGAATGTTTAGTAGTTTCATCTTTAAGGAAGTCCAGCCCAACTTTTATAGCATCCTGATGGCAGAGGTATAGTTAAATTTTGAACAGTGTGTAAACAGATTGGCATAATATGTGCTCATTGCAAAATATTCAAAATTGTAACTGTAGCAAATACGTATTCTATTTTTTTCAGGTTTCGTGATCCACTGGAAAATGACATTGTTATAGTTTATGCCATTCAGAGTGACCACCAGATAGCCTCCTATAGGCTGGTGAAACCCTCTAAATATTCCAAGATCAAACGTCAAAGTCAGTCAGAGAGAAGAGCAAGCAAAGTAGAGAGGTTTGAAAAGGAAGGATTGAGGAAGGAGAGCCAAAAAGAGCAAGGTGAGCATCTAGACGGTAGAAGGCTTTAAGTCCGTATGAGTAAAGATCTCCTAATGGACTTGACTCTTCTTAGAAAAGGACTTTGACCCTGCTTTGGCGGCTGGAGCTCAAGCTGTCTTTGCCCTTTCATGATCTTCCCCCTTGGAATAGGTAATCTTGCAAGTCAAGGTTCTGTGGCATGGCTAAGAATGGATGCAGAAGCCCTCCACCAAATGTGTAGTACCTGCAGAAGGCTAGCTGGGGTGTGCCAAAGCAAGATATGTTCTGGGAGAAAAAAATGTGATGTTTATCTGTCTAAGACTGACTTAATTCACTTATCATGATTACCTCCATTTGCATCCATTGTATTTTTTGTGTTGTTTTGTTTTTTTTTTTTTTGCAAACAGTGTAATTTCTTTTTTAAATTTTTATTAATTAGAGTTTATTCAATTTGTATCCCCCCTGTAGCTACCTCCTTCCTCCCTTCCCCATCCCACCCTCCCTCCCTCTTCCCCACTTGTGCCCCTCTCCAAGTCCACTGATAAGAGAGGTCCTCCTCTTCTTCCTTCTGATCCTAGTCTATCAGGTCTCATCAGGAGTGGCTGCATTGTCTTCCTCTGTGGCCTGGTAAAGATGCTCCTCCATCAGGGGGAGGTGATCAAAGAGCAGGCCAATCAGTTCATTTCAGAGACAGTCCCTATTCCCATTACTAGGGAACCCACTTGGACACTGAGCTGCCTTGGGCTACATCTGTGTAGGGATTCTAGGTTACCTCCATGAATGGTCCTTGATTGGAGTATCAGTCTCAGAAAAGATCTCTGTGCCCAGATTTTTGGGTTCTATTACTCTCTTTGTGGAGCTCCTCTCTTCTCCAGGTTTTACTATCTCCCCCTTCTTTCATAAGATTCCCTGCACTCTGCCCAAAGTTTGGCTATGAGTCTCAGCATCTGCTCTGATACCCTGCAGGGCAGAGCCTTTTGGCACAGGAGACAACTTGCTGAACAGAACACCAACAGCACAGGCTCTAAGAGCAACAATCAATAAATGGGACCTCATGAAACTGAAAAGCTTCTGTAAAGCAAAGGGCACTGTCATCAGAACAAAAAGCCAGCCTACAGATTGGGAAAGGATCTTCACCAACCCTATATCTGACAGAGGGCTAATATCCAGCATATATAAAGAACTAAAGAAGCTGAAAAGAAGCAAACCAAGTAATCCAATTAAAAAATGGGGCACAGTGCTAAACAGAGACTTCTCAATAGAGGAATATCAAATGGCAGAGAAACACTTAAAGAAATGTTCAACATCCTTAATGATCAGGGAAATGCAAATCAAAACAACCCTGAGATTTCACCTTACACCCATCAGAATGGCTAAGATAAAAAACTCAGGTGACGACACATGCTTCAGAGGATGTGGAGAAAGGGGAACCCTCCTCCACTGCTGGTGGGAATGTAAACTTGTACAACCACTCTGGAAATCAACCTGGCACTTTCTCAGACAATTAGGAATAGTGCTACCTCAAGATCCAGCTATACCTCTCTTAAGCATATATCCAAAAGATGCTCAAGTATACAACCAGGACATTTGCTCAACGATGTTCGTAGCAGCTTTATTTGTAATAGCCAGAACCTGGAAACAACCCAGATGTCCCTTAGTTGAGGAATTGGTACTGAAATTGTGGTACATTTACACAATGGAATACTGCTCAGCAACTTAAAAGGAAATCATGAAATTTGCATGCAAATGGTGGGAACTAGAGATCATCATCCTGAGTGAGGTATCCCAGAAGCAGAAAGACACAGATGGTATATACTCACTATAAGTAGATATTAGACATATAATATAGGATAATCATACTAAAATCTGTACACCTAAAGAAGCTAATCAAGAAGGAGGACCCTGGGTAAGATGCTCAATCTTCATTCAGAAAGGCAAATGCGATGGACATTGGATGAGGAAGAAAACAGGGGACAGGACAGGAGCCTACCACAGAGGGCCTCTGAAAGACTCTACCCATCAGGGTATCAAAGCAGATGCTGAGACTCATAGCCAAACTTTGGGCAGAGTGCAGGGAATCTTATGAAAGAAGGCAGAGATAGAAAGACCTGGAGGGGACAGGAGCTCCACAAAGAGAGCAACAGAACCAAAAAATCTGGGCACAGGGATCTTTTCTGAGACTGATACTCCAAACAAGGACCATGCATGGAGATAACCTAGAACCCCTGCACAGATGTAGCCCATGGCAGCTCAGTCCAAGTGGGTTCCCTAGTAATGGGAACAGGGACTGTCTCTGACATGAACTGATTGGCCTGCTCTTTGATCACCTCCCCCTGAGGGAGGAGCATCCTTACCAGGCCACAGAGGAAGACAATGCAGCCACTCCTGATGAGACCTGATAGACTAGGGTCAGCTGGAAGAGGAGGAGGACCTCTCCTATCAGTGGACTTGAGGAGGTGCATGGGTGGAAAAGAGGGAGGGAGGGTGAAATTGGGAAGGAGTACAGTTGGGATACAAAGTGAATAAACTGTAATTAATGAAATTAATAAATTTTAAAAATAGAAACAGAAAAAATAATAAGATTCACAACACAGTAAAAAATAGGCTTTGAGTGTTGTATAGGCTAATGTCAGTATTCTGAGCATGGTTAAGTTCTGGTAGTCCATGGGTTAGATGTCATAAATACATTTTTCAGGTCAGCCATTTTTAATTTACTATTGGTTTATCAGTATGTGACCCTGATCAAAGCAAGTGTCTGTGCTTAGGGGGTTGAATTCTCGGTCATTGCTTCTGTATATTCTCTTCATCTTTTTGTGTGTGTGTGTGTGTGTGTGTGTGTGTGTGTGTGTGTAGGTTGAAAACAATACTTGAGAGTAATTTTTCTGTCTCAAAATTACTGAAAAAGTGATTCTTTGTGCAGGTGCAAGTGTTAGCACACGAGAAGAATCAATAGTAGAAAAAGGGAAGAAAACTCGACCTAGAACCCTAAGTGAAATCATGGTAGAAAATCAAATCGAGAAAATAAAGAAAATCGTACAGCAAGCTGACCGGGCCCAGCTTAAGATTCTGCAGCGCAGAAAGGAGTGGGAAGAACTGTGAGTCACGTTTAGCTTTTACTCTTACACCTCTGATATGTGACCCACAAACATCACGTCGTAAATTTTGTATTTGTTGACATGGCCGTTACTTACAGAAAGAAGTAAAAACTACAGACAGGATGGAGATACAGGAAGGGCCAGCCAACATCACTCCAAAGTGGTCATGTCTCTCGTTAGCATTTCTATGTTCTCTGGTGTCTGCTTCAAAAAGTCTACTTGGATAATATAGTCAGAATGTCTTTTAAGGGTTAAGAATTTTTTTTTCTGTCACAATATTATAGAGAATATGATATCAATCATTTGAATAAATACCCAGATGTAAGACTGGCAGGACATATGATGGTTTTAGTTTTCATTTCTTGAGGGAGTTTTTGTCCGTGTGCTATAATAGTGCTACCACTTTTTCATTAAGCTAACCATGCACAAGAACTCCCATTTCTCCACTTGTCTTTTTTAAACATGCTCATTGGACATTTGTGTGTCTACTTAGGAGAGGAGTCTCTTCAAGTTCTTGCCCATTTTCAAACTGGCTTATTAAATCTCTTTTAATATCCTAACAGGTTAAGTTTAACTGCATAGGAAAGCTCTAGAGTATCATTTAGGTGTGTATGTCTGTGCCTGTATGTGCTTGTATGTTTTTAGTGCACATGCCTGTGTGCTCGTGGAGGTTAGAAGAATGTGTTGGATCCCTTGGAGCTGGAGTCACAGGCATTTGTGGGACACCTGCCAGGTCACGTGAGTGCTGGGATATGAATTCTTCTACTTAATGATTGCTCAGCAGGCAATCGTAACTATCTCTTTAGCCTCCCCAAAATTTTACTCTTAAATTCTCCTCATATTTTATATTGTTATTGTCACCACTTAAATCTATTCATATAGTATGTATCTTTAACATTTTTAAGTTATTGCTATTTTTGAGACACCTTTTAGCTTTTATACTAGAATTTTAAAATTACTTATCCCCTACTGTAAAGTAACAGCAGTATGTATATTCCGTATCTATTTACCATCACAAGTCCATTTCATACTTTTTTTTGTGACATTGTATTTCTTTTATTCTTTCATTCTAATTTGAATGACTCCATTTGGCATTTCTACCACAATAGGTGGTATTGAGGAACTCCCTGAGTTGCTCTTGATGGGGTCTCTCTCTCTCTTCCACCCTCTTTCTCTCTCTCTCTCTCCCTATCTCCCTTCTTCCCTTTTTCCCTCCCTTCATCCCTCACTCCCTCCCTCTCTCCCTCCTCCTTTCCTGTTCTGAGACCCAAGGCTGCCAAGAGATTTACCAATTCTTTAGGAGGCTCTGGAGAACACAGCTCACTTCCCCCCCCCTCCCCCCACAAGGAGATCCTGGGAGCTGGATTTTTTTTTTTTTCACCTGTTGAGTATGTGGTAGGCAAAGGAAAAAAAAAATGTCCTATTCCACAGCCTGAGTTGTCGTCGTCACTCTTCTCTGGCAGCTCTGGCTGTGCAGTTTGCCACAGGAGTGCTCTGTGGAACCTCCTTGGCAAAGCAGACTAACGCCTTTTCCACTTTGGAAAGGGTTGGAGGCTGGGATCTCAGTCATGGGCCTGGGGGCTGACTCTGGTGAGGTGTCACCTTCAGTCACTTTCTTCTCTGCTGTCACCAGTTTCACTTCTGCCCGAAGTGCAGGAGCCTTTGAGGATCTGAAGGGTTTCTCCCAGAGAGAAGCCAAATTCCTCCCATATCAGTGTATTCACGCAGTATTACTGAGCTTTCTGTTCCATCTTGCTGACATCAGTCTGCGATGAGGATTGACTCTGCCTTACTAAACCTTTTGCTCTCTCTCTTATTTTTGTTTATTTTATTGTCTGGGGCATGTTATATTATGTTGGCTATATATAATGAGAATAGGCGTACTTGTTCATTGCTAATATTAGGGAGCATTGCTCCATCTTTTCATGATTCTAAGTGCAATTTTTTTTATTAAGTTGAGTAAATCCTCTTTCGTTCCTAGCCTTTGCATTCATTCATTTGTCCTTATGACTTTGTTTCACTATGTGACCCACGCTGGGCTGAAGCTTATCCCAAACCTCTTATCTCAGGGCTGGTACCACTGGCAGGAGTCTCCACACCTGGCCTATGCTCAGCTTTAAAAACCAACCGCAGACATTTTATGAAATTTATAAAGCATGGAGTTTTATAAAATGTCTTTTTTTTCCCCCACAAGCACCCTTTTAAACTTATTTGTTTGCTGAATGGGGGACATGTGTGCACCTGTGGAGGTCAGAGGGCAACTTTCAGGGATTTGTTGTCTCCTAATACCATGTAGGATCTGGGGACAGGACTCAAGATATCAGACACGGGGACAAGTACCTTTATGCTCTGGCCCAGAAAAAAAAATTTTTTTTTAATAGAAAAAATTTACTTGTGTGGAAATTAAAATATCATAATAACTCTAGTATTGGTCAAAATGATTTTAATATGTATATTAGGATGATCATGCCCTTTTTTTCCTTAATTGTTAATATTTGGGTTGAATTGAATGATATTGAATGTTAAAGTAGAATTCATAGCTAAAACCTCTGATACTAGCATATTATCCCATAAAATATCACTTGATTTGATTTGCTATTCTTTTGAGAACTTTTATGTTTATTTTGCTGAAAGTTTTAGCCTCTGGGTCTGTGAGTGTGTGTGTGTTTTATCCTTTCTGGGCTGCTATCAATGAAATATGGACTTCATGAAAGCAGTTGAGAGACATTTGTTCCTGCTCTGCTTTTGGGAGGTGTTTGGATAGGCATGCTGTTGCATCTTTCCTATATATTTGATAGAAGTCATGAGTAAAACCAGCTGATTTTGTAGTGGTCCTGAGAGATAATCTCAAATAAAAATTCAAATTGCTTATTAGGTGCTTTTCAGATTTCTAAATTTCTTCTTGGCTCAGTTTTTGCAAACTGTGTCTCTCAAGGAATTGGTGGATTTTTACCTAGATTGTCCCTATGGGATGTTTTGTTGTTGTTGTTGTTTGTATTTGTTTCAGACACATATCTTTAGTTGAGGGGAATTTAGTATAGTTGCTTATTAATATCATATTTTTCTTGGACATTCTAGTTGATCATTTATTAATCTTATTAACATTTTCAAAAAACTTTTTTTCATAGGTATTAAAATAACTGCCTACTTCCTGCATTTCTGATTTTAAAAATTATTTACTTTCTTGTTTTAGCACTAACTGGGTTTTTCTTTTTCCTGACAATGTAAAGTAAGTGTATTACCTTTGATTCCATACCTTTATTCTTTTCTAGAATAAGCCTTTAAAGTATAAATTTCCTTCTAAGCATAAACTTGACAGCATTTCATAAGTTTTCATATATGTTCATTTTCATTCAATGCAAAACATTTTCATGAACCCTTAGACTTTCTTCCATTACATCTGTTTCATTTAGATGTTTGCCGCTTGGTTTCCAAATGTTTGAGATTTTAAAAATTAGATTTTTGGTTAGATTTCTTATTTAATTTCTTATTATCATAGAAAGTAATTATGTTGGATCTGCTGAAAACTAGGCTGTGGTGCTACATTCTGTCAGAGTTCAATGTGTGCTTGATAAATCGTGTGCCTCCTCTAACACCGCTGGGCACAGTGCTCTGTGAGAGCAGACTAGGGCAAGATGATTAATAATGTTGCTCAGGTCTCCTCGGGCAGGGTTGCTCTTGACTATGTCCTATAGTCGATAAAGTCCTTCAGCTGGCGAACAACATCATTCCTAGAGATGCATAAACTGTCAGCAGTATTTGTCTGCAGCTTTTCAGTAACTGCATGTTTCCAACGATCTGTTCCTTGCCAAGCTCTCATACTTGACATTTTAAGGCTACCGAGTGGCACTCATCCACAGAACTGAAGGCAGCCCCATAGATTTCTGACAGTGCTATTTCATATAGCTCTGTATTCTTTCCACAGAAGACCTAGCTACTTTGGTCTCTGTCTCCTCAACTAGTTAGCTCACCGGGTTACATTCTGGTCTATAGGATTCTGATCCTACTTTCTTTGTAAGCTAGTAATGTCTTTCATTCGGAAAACCAGGAACTAGAATTACTTTGTTGTATCTCTCTGAGGAATTTTTTTTATTACATATCTTCATGTCTCTTGATGATATTTATATGTCTGAATGTAGCTGTTTCATATATTTTTGGTCCAATTTTCTAGTTGCTTACATCATGAAGATGGTTATGGGCCTCATTTTTTTGTTCTCTGGTGCCTTCTTTTCCTTAGCATTCCATGTGACCATTCTCCCCTTTAAAAGTTATTTCTTGGGATGGAGAGATGGCTCAGAGGTTAAGAGCACTGGCTGTTCTTCCCAAGGAAGGTCTTGGGTTCAATTCCCAGCAACCACACGGTGGCTTGTAACCATCTATAATGAGAACTGGTGCCCTCTTCTGGCCTGTAGGCACACATGCAGACAGAATACTGTATAAATAATAAATAAATAAATAAATAAATAAATAAATCTTTTAAAAAAGTTATTTCTTTTGACACACAATGTATGTGTGTATGTACATAAATGAGTATGTATAAATGAATGGTTGTTGATGAATACACAGATTGCATGGGTTCCTCTGCTAGGTCACATCGTGTGTGCCCAGAAGGCTTTTCTCTTAAAGGAAAGTGCTGGCTGCAGGCCAGGATTATAACTGTTATCAATTAGTCTACTCAGACCCGTAAAGTAAAGAAAACTTTACTTTCAATAATTATAGTGGCATGTCAAAAATTCTCAAAGAATTTGCAAGAGATACCCAAAGATACCTTAGAGCACCTTAAGCCGGGAGTTCGGTTTCTTTTAGAGAGTAATTCTTGATTGTTGTCTTGGTATGAAAGCTTGCACTGATTTGTCTCTGTGGAGATAGGAAAAGTGAGATGCATACATTCACAGCCCAGCAATGAAGGTTACCAACTCTGCCTAGCATTCCATTTCACTCTACATGCCTGCTCCCTGAGGCTCTACCAAGAAAACAACATTCAAATTTTTTTGTGGCCTCCTCCTGAGTCATTCTGAGCTACAGTTTTTTTCTAGTCTTGTTTATTTATTAATATAATTTTATTTTTTCCTCTGTATCCCCAAACTATATCAATATAACTGGTTTGATAACAGTTTTTGGTCCTATTCTCAGCTGCTCTGATGATTCATTGCTTTTTGTACCTCCCAACTGCTGTTTCCATGGAATTCTGGGAGGAGGTGGCCAGGGCACATTTAGAGTCCATTGTTAGATTTATGTCTACACTATCTACTTTTCTGATAGTTACAAGAGCAAGCCTGATGATGACTATGAAGATCCCAAAGATGTTCAAGCTATCAAAGAAGCCCAGACCTGCATGGGGGATTTCAATCTGAAGACAGCCCCTGACTACAAGATACCTGAGCACATGAGGATAAATGCTGCCAAAAAGGAGGAGGAACTGGGTGTCCTTGACTCGATGGTACTTAACCCTCCAGGGAACAGGAAGTCCCACGTAGTCAGGAGGGGCTTGAGATGAGAAGCATGCCTGGAATGGCTGGCGAGCACTATGTTGGGATCACACACCCTGGGAGGGAGGGTTCAACTTTAATTCCAGAGAACAATTGCTCTATGCCACTTGGGGAGTGGGTGGGGCCTCCAAGACTAGGTGTACATCATTGGTTGGAACTAGGCACTTCAAGGATGCTTCATTTGGATTAAACAGCACGCTCCTATCAGAGGAATGGAAACACAGCACCTAATTATCTTATAGGTGCAGGGGAGGGAGAGCTAGCAGGGAGCTGTGTCAGAGGCCATCTATCAAACGTGGTTAGGGGCATCTGTGTCTAAAGACACTCTCCAGATAAAGTCAGGCAGAGTGCAAGAGGTCCTGCTGGAAAGAGGAAGTCCTACCACTCTCCTGCCTGGGAGAACTACAACCTCAAACAGCAGGGCTCCTCCCGACGACGATGAAAAGCACCCTAGATGTTAGCTAGAGCCTGCTCAACCACCCATTTAGCTCATTGATCCACACAGGTGTGTAAACACAGGAATTTAAAGCTGGAGGTGATTTTGATAGCAGTCTAGACCACGACCTCTTTTTATGAATGATTACACAGGGACCCAGAGAGGACAAGAGATTTATCTATGAGTATATCAGCTCGTATAGCAGAACTTAACATTGATTATATGGTTCAACACCACTTCTTGCGGGGGAAAGCCCTGTACTGTTTCCTACATGAGATGTACACACTGAACTTCTGAAATTCAGTGAAGTCCTTGGTGGCTTTGTTTTCTGGCTGCCACACACCACTGAACAGGAAGAATGTCATCATTTAATCTTTTCTTTGCATGACTTCTATCTTTTGCCAGAAACTCAATATCAACCAACCAACCAACCAACTGTTGGTGATCATACTGGCTCTGATCCTCATTTTTCTTATTAACTGCTTTTTTTTTAAATTCCTCATTCATTCCTGCATTTCTGAAGAACACTAATTCCTCAGGCACCTTTTAAACCAATAGGAAATTGCTTCTGCACACAGAGAGGCTCAGAAGGTATCTGGCTACACTTTTAGCCACCTAGTGTGGCTGTAGAGACCGCACAGTTCAGGGTATCACACTGGCAAGGGTTCCAGTTCTGTATCTCATGGATAGCATATTCTGAGAAATAGAGGGGGGAAAAAAGGTGTCTTCTTCTTTTTCACAAAAGATGATATTTATGCCAGTAGTATAAATAGCTTGGCATACTAGCTAATATCCACAAATGAAAAATCATAGACGATAACTTTATTCTTCTGGACCAAGTCAACACTTCAGACACCTTATTGGTGACCGTTTAGAGTATTTCTCTAGCTATTATTTCTTTCCCAGGGTAACTTTAAATTTGCCCGTTTTTATTTACTATTATTGATTTATTATTTATAGACATATTTTATAAGCACATTTAAAAATTTATTTTACGTGTAAGAATGTTATTTCTGCATGTGTGTCTTTGCACCAAGTGCATACACGGTACCCATGGAAGCAGATGAGGACTTTGGATCCTCTGAAACTGGAGTTACAGATGGTTGTGAGAGGCTAGGGTCAGATGGAAGGGGGGGAGGACCTCCCCTATCAGTGGATTTGGGGAGGGGCATGGATAGAGAAGAGGGAGGGAGGGTGGGATTGGGAGGGGACAAGGGAGGGGGCTACAGCTGGGATACGAAGTGAATAGACTGTAATTAATATAAAAAATAAAAATGTAATAATAAAAAAGAAATGGCAAAGGGGAAAGAACCATGTGGGGAGAAAAGGAAGTATCCTTTGCCATCTATGAATAGCAAAGAGAATATGAACATTCTAAGACACCTCAGTGCACAAAGTTGAGAGATTTACTACTGAAGTCAGCTTTGGTAAACCATCGGTGTATAACGCTTAGCAGAAGACAAACATGTTCAAATTAAAAAAAAAAAAACAAAAACAAACAATCAAGCAAACTATAAAAAGTTTGTTTTCTAAAGAAAGGAAGAGAAAGAAAGGGTATGAAGTTGTGTGACTCTGGGAGGTGTTAGGAGAAGAGAAATCTTGATCAGAGGGTACTTTTTGAAAGTTTTTTCAATAAAACAGATAAAGGCAAAAAAAAAAAAGTCTAAATTTCCATCTAGGGAAGGTAGTTAGTTAATGTCCTTCCTTTCCCGTAGCAGAGAGTGTCCAGTCCAGCTTAGCATAGGCTTTTGAGAGACTTCCATGAAGACACTGAGGGACAGGAAACTCAACCTTGCAAACCAGCAGAAGAGATCAAAGAGAAAGAACTCCAGAGGTCACATCAAGACTGGCCTCCAGTCTTAATGGGTGACCCGTGAGAGCCAGAGAAAAGCATAACTGAGTGCTGAACAGAAATGTTCACTTTTCCCTAGGCCTGACAGTCCAAAGATCAAGGGTAAATGGCATCCCAGACTGCCCTTTGTGAGAGAATTGTGATGTTGTTTCCTCTCTCGCCCTTGTTTCAGGCGTATGGAAAGAAGAGGTACATGAACAAGTGTATCCTGTCCCTTCGAGATCTCAAGTTGGCCGTCGTTGAGGAGATCCAGTGCGTGGTACAAGAACTGAAGAACATTCAGTTATCCATCCCCGTGTCCAAGCACATACCCCTTCCCCAGGTCCCACAGATATACCCAGAAGAAGTTCCAGAAAGGAGATTTCAATACGACGAGGAGACACTCTTGAGATTTAAGAGAAAGCAACAGAAACGCGAGGATGAACCACACGCCAGCAAACAGATAATATCTGGCAGCATCGGTGGAGAAGGGTTAGGGTTTCTCAAACTGTCATCTGGAAAGGAAGGCGATTTGACCACAAGAGACTCGCTGTCGAGGTCATCCAAGGCGTCAACATTCCTGGAGCTTCCAAAGTCATTGGAGTTTGAAAAGGCAGAGCCAAGCGAAGTGGAGCTGGAGATTATAAAGAGAGATGAGGTCAAGCACTTGTACATGCAACAGTATTTGTGCAACAGGGTAAGAGGTGAAAGCGAGCCTCTGCTTAAAGCTGAACGAATGAATGGTGGGAGAATTTGGTTTGGTTTGTGATGGACTGACAACATTTTTTTTATATTAACCTTTCCCCAATGGCTGGCCAGCTCATTATTCACTGATGGCTTGTTTTTCTCCTGATCATTGGTCCCCTAACAAGTCTTTGAGCTCTCTGTAGGAAGCTGGAGCTTTGTATCTTTTTTCATATAGGGCAAGACATCAGAAGACACTGGCAACTGAGTAAAGTCATGGGAAGGGGATCCAGAGGGACGGCTTTGGGAAGATAAACAGGAAGCACAGAAGGCACTTAAAAGTGCATCTGTTTTCCACACCATCTTCTCTGTGTCTCTGCTTCTGACTGTCTCTGGGTCTCTGTCTTTCTGTCCCTCTGGTCTCATTCTTGTAGCTCAGGTTGGCCTAAAGTTCACCATGTAGCCCAAACTGGCCTCCAAGTTGTAGCTGATCCTCCTGTCTCAGGCGCTATAATCCTCAGGTGCTGGGGATTATAGGTGTGAAGCACTGTGCTGGTCTATTCATCCTCCTTTCTTTAGATTGTGGTTTGCTCCAGGGGGTGGCTGTATTTGTGGTGATGACTGGGTTCAAAACTATTCTAGAACTGGAATGACAGGTGCTGTTATTCCCAGGGAAGCCAGAACCAGATACAGTTTAACTATGGAAAGAAAGAACCTTTTGTTGGATAGATTTCTCCCTGCTCCCAGGCCTGTGGAAGGAGCCCCTTCCTCAGCTCTTTTCAGCTCTTCCCTGCAAAAGTGCTCTCTGGAGCCTCCCAGCCTTATTCTTTATCATCAGCTGTGCTCCATCCAGGTCCAATCTCCCACTATTTCTGCCTCCCAGGCTCTCCTTTTTACCACCATTTCATACCAGAGCTTTATCCTCTACCGCCCCCTTGATTGCAATGTCTGCCCTCCAGTACTGGACCATCAGTGAAAGCACACACTAGTCCAAACCCTCTGCAGCATTTCCTGCACACATCCTCTCCTTGTTTCTGGACTTCTTCACACCTTCAGCCAACACCTTCTGTCTTATTCTTGTCTTTCTCAATGTTTCATGCATGTTAGTTTTTTTACCTTACAAAGTAGATTATACAGTTCTTCTGGTTCCCTCATGATGGCTAGACAGAAGGGATGCCAGATATACAGTAGATGTTCAGTCACAAGCTTTTCGATAATCACATTAATTTATTAAACGCTTGTTGGCCGTGCCATATACAGAGACATAACGGTGGGTGATGGGAACACAACAGTGCTCAAGAAAAACACTCACTATCCTTATAAACCTTGAAAGCTAATCAGCTATGAGAGCCAGCAGAGCAGGCATAACTGTACAGACGCAGAGATGCGTGTGGTCCAGTTTCAGAATGGCTTTCTGAAAAAAGAAAAGGCCCTCCTGCAGCCAGAAAAATTAGCAATAATTCACCCATATTGAATAAGCATAAAAGGAAGCCCAAATATACATTCTATCACCACAACTTAAAATACTGATTTTTTTTCTTTTTCTTTTTTTTTTTTTTTACTTTGGTTGATTTCTGTACTTTAGCACTCTAAAATTCTCTAGCAATTTGACCACCACAAACTCACAGACCTCTTCCTGTCCATTATTCTCTAGTAGGAGAATTCACATACAACAAATTTTTGACAGTTGAGACACTCTGAAGTGTACAACCCAACAAATAACACTCAAAGGTCTTCCTCTTCCCACTGAGCGAGTTTCCTTGGGGCATCAACATCAGGGCTCCTTCTCAGGCTCTTTATAAATTCTGGGATGAGTAGGCAGAGCTGTGACCAATCAGAGCACACACAGGGATATACAGTTACCTTGGCCATAGTAGAATAAGGTCCAGATCAGGAATCAGATCCTACCTTTATAGTAAAGTAGCCTTGATTACAGGTAAATCCTTCTTAACCTCATTTCTTAATTTGTAAAATGTGATAACTGAACAGTTTCTTGTGACTCTGTAATTATATTTACCTATGTAAAAATATTTTCCATTCTATATTTTAAGCTTTTTTTCTCCTCTCATATATTACATTCTCACAAGTTCCCCTTCTTCCACTCCTCCTCCCCCTCCCTGAACCTCCCCTGTCTCCCAGATAAACTCCTCCTCTGTTTCCCTCCAAATAAATAAAAATCAATCAATCAATCAATCAATCAATCAATAAATAAAGCAGGCTTTCTAGGGATATCCACCAAACATGCCCTAACAAGATACAATAAGACTGAGCACAAACCTTTATATCATGGCTGCACAAAACAACCCAGAAGGAGGGAAAGGATCCAAAGAGCAGGCAAAAGAGTCGGAGACATCCACACTCCCATTGTTGAGACTCCCAAAGGAACAATAAGCCACACAATCATAATACATATTCAGAGGGCCTAGCTCAGACCCACACTGGGTCAACATTTGTCACTTTGCTTTCTGTGAGCCCCTATGAGCCCTACTTAGCTTCTTCTGTGGGCTGTGTTTTTGTAGTGTCCTTGACTCCTCTGGCTCTTAAAATTCTTCCTCCCCATCTTCTGCAGGATTCCCCTGGCTCTGCCTAGTGTTTGGCTATGGATCCCTGCATCTGTTCCCATTGATTGTTGGATGACTCCCCTCTGATGACAATTGGGCTAGGCACCGATTTTCCATTCTATTTTTTTTTTAATTTTTTTTTTTAAATAAGGAGCTAAGGGTAATGTTTATTCAGACTTACTGTGAGAAAGCATTGAAAGTGGGTTAGAAAGAGGATTCATAAATAAAGGATGTCAATAAACAATGGCTTAGTCAATGGTGATGAAATAGCCTAAAGGACTGTAGTTACAGAATTCCCACCACTAAGCTATACAAATTTAATGCCACTAACAATAATTCCAACAGGCTGGGAAGTGATGGCACACGCCTTTAATCCCAGCACTCAGGAGACAGAGGAAGGTGGATCTCTGAGTTTGAGGCCAGCCTGGTCTACAGAGCAAGTTCCAGGACAGCCAGAGCTGCATAGAGAAAAACCTGTCTTGAAAAACCAAGATGGTGATGATGATGATGATGATGATAATGGTGATGATGATGATAATGATGATGATGATATGAAAGCACTGAAAGTGAATTAGATAAAGAGGATACAGATATATAAAGGATCTCACTAAACAGTAGCTTAGTCAGTGGTAATGAAGTAGCTTAAAGGACTGTAGTTATAGAATTCCCACCACTAAGTTATGCCAATTTAATGCCACCAATAAGTGAGTTTAAATGAGCACATAATTACATCTCTAGTCAAAATAAATGTATGATAAAAATATTTTAGATTCTGCTAGTACTGTTGAATAGTTTGAAAAAAGAACATTTGCTTTTTAACTTGTACATCTTCAAATCTGTTTCAGATCAAAGAATTGACTATGACTTTTGATGCAGAACTCCATCTTCTGAGACACCGGAAACTGAAGCTAGACACTAAGATGAAACTATCTGACCTACACCATGTCACGTTATTTCAAGAAATGCTTCTCCTCAAGAATTTTGAAAAGCAGGAGAATATTCTTCAAGAGCGTGTTAATTCCTTAGACAAAGAGGAGCAAGATATGCAAGTAAGAACAGGCCAAATCCTAGTTGGCTGTTCTCCTTAAATTAGGGGAGATTATTACAGTGTGCACCACACGGCCCCAGGGACCTGAATTTGACTCCTTACAACCTGTGTGAAGAGCTAGGCACAGCAGCCAAGGTCTGCGACTCAAGCCCGGGAGGCAGGAAAAGGAAGGTCTCTGGATCTTGCTGGTCAGTCAACCTAGCCAAATTGGCAAGCCTCAGGTTCAATGAGACACGGTGTCTCAGAAAGACAAGATAGCCAGCAAGATAGTTCAGTGGATTAAGGCACTTGCCAACAAGCCTGATGGTCTGAGTTCAGCCCTTCAACTCCTCATTCACCCCAGCAGTGGCTCTCAACCTTTGTAATGCTCCGAGCCTTTCACACAGTTTCTCCTGTTGTAGGTGGTCACCATGAAATGATTTTCATGGCTACTTCATCACTGTAATTTTACTGCTGTTATGAATCATAATATAAACATTTTTGGAGAGAGAGGTTTGCCAAAGGGTCACAACCTACAGGTTGAGAACCAAAGCTGGAAGGAGAGAACCAACTCTTGAAAGTTGTTCTCGGACAGCACAAGTATTGTGGTACATGTATACACACTTATGAACACACACACTCACATACACACATGTAAGAGAAAGAGATGTTTAAAAACAATAAAATAGAGAATGGTTAAGGAAGACACAACATCTCTCTCTCCCTTCTACACATGTGTGAATATGTATACCCCTACACACATATGAACATACACACACAAACAAAATCTAGGAACCATAGAAAAACATATTTGTTTTTCTGATACTGGCTTAATTTTCTTAATAAAATTATCTCCAGTTGCAACTATTTTTAGACAAATGATGTAGCTGGTATTTTGTGAGGACACTTCTATTTGTCAACTGATAGTTTCACACATGCATACAATGTACCTTGATCATTTCCATCCTCCAGCAGCTCCCTCCTTCCAGCCTCCAGATCCTCCCAATTAATATCTTACTTCTCCTCCTCCTTTTCTTTTCTTCTTCTCCTTCTCCTCTTCCTTCTTCTTCCTCTTCCTCCTCCTCTTTCTCCTCCCCTTTCTTTCTTCTTCCTCCTCCTTTCTTCCTCCTCCTCCATCTGCTTCAAAATGTAACCCAGTAAGTCAAATTAGAGCTGTCCACAGGTAATCTAACAATGGCCACCCACCCCTTACCCTCCCCCCTAAAAAAAAAAAAGACTTCCTCTTCCCCAGCATCCATTTGTTTTAAAAACCTCCTTTCCTAGATTTGGGTTATCGCGATCATGTCATCATTATTCATGCTAGAATGCTGACTGCTTTTATTTTGTTCAGGCCTTATGCAAGTAATCATAGCTGCTGTGAGTTCATAAGTATAACGACTATGTCATGTCCACCAGACAGCCTTTTGTAGCCCTCCTCCAGTCCTCCGGCTCTTGTATTGCTTCTACTCGTCTCCTGCAGTATTCCCTGAACCTTGGGGCAGGAGTGATGTAGCTGTTCCAGTCTGGCATTCAACAGTAATTCATTCTTAATATTTTGACCAGTTTGGGCTCTCTGTATTAACTGCTGCCCACTACAAAAATAAGTTTGTTTTTTTGTTTGTTTGTTTGTTTGTTTTTTACCAAGGGTAAGAATAGCACTAATCTGTAAATGTAAACACAGATATTTAGAAGTCAATTTGATAATATGCCCATTTAGTGATACACACAATAGTGATAGGTTTCCCTTAGGTTCTGTGATCTCCCCTGCCTTTGACCAGGTTCACAATGCCAGGGAGGAATTCCTTCCTGTGGCACAGCTGCTGGTTCGCTCCCCAGATGATTCTGCAGGGGTCAGGTTTCAATTGCTGTCGTCACTCTAGGCAGTACTTTTTGAGACTCGTGTCTGGTCACAGATACTGGTCCCATCAGTGGGCAATCCTTCATGGGTTGAGTCGGCAATGCTAGTCAGTCTTCTGGGATGGTCCTTCAGAAAGCTAGCTATGAATGCTGGCCCTGCCCCATGTTGGGGGCACCATTTCAAACCTGTGTGGATATGTTTCTCTGTAGGCACTGTCTTATCTGAGTGTCAGTAAAAATCCCAATTTGGCCCAGTGGTGGTGGCCCACGCCTTTAATCCCAGCATTCAGGAAGTAGAGGCAAACAGATCTCTGTGACTTTGAGGCCAGCCTGGTCTACAGAGCAGGTCCCAGGACAGCCAGGGCTATACAGAGAAACTCTGACTCAAAAAAAACAAATGACAACAACAACAAAAAACAAAACAAAACAAAATTCCAACTGGGCGGTTTTTTTTTTTTTTTTTTTTTTGAGAAAAGTGAACATTCCAAAGATCCAAAGATACCAAACTTGAATGATGTTTTTAAAGGACATAAATTTAATCAAATAACTAGTTCCATGAACATCAGGAATTTAAATTTCTGTCAAGAAGCTTTAAAACGTCTGTAGCCTCAAGCTTTGCATTAGAAAGTGCGCTTCGCTCTGAAGCTAGCTCGTTAGAAACATTATATATCATATGTCCTTTCCTCCCTCCCTCTAGTGGAAAATAAATGAGACCCTTAAAGAGATGGAAGAGAAAAAGAATGAAATCAACAGGCTCCAGGAACAGGAAAAGGCACTCTATGCTGGCTTCCAATCTGCCCTGGGGGAAAATAATAAATTTGCAAACTTCCTCATGAAGGTCCTGAAGAAGAAGATTAAGCGGGCGAAGAAAAAGGAAGTCGAAGGAGACGCTGGTTTGTGTCCCTCCCTCACTTAAAAGAGACGTAACTGAGTTTTCTATCTGGTGCTGCCTTCGCCCACTACCTCACAGGCAACATAGATGTGCTGTAGAGACTAAAGAGCAGGGGCTGTAAGCTGTTAGGATGTGTTTGAACACCTGGAGTGTGAGTGCATGTGTGCATTCGCACAGGTGTGTGATGTGACATGATGTGATGTGTGTGTGTGTGTGTTGTATGAATTAATACAGACTAGTTCACCACCTCTAGTGAAATGCCTCTCCTCTCCTTTTGTACTGTTAGAGTAAGATTGGTAAGGTTGTCTTGCCGTCTTGGCCTTGAGTCCCCTACATTTGAGAGACGAGTCCTTTGTCTAATACGTGGTTCACAATTTTCTTTCCATCTGTACCATTTGTGTCTGCAACATTTGTTGAGGAGGTTGTCTCATCCCTTTGCATTGCCTTTGACATTTTGAATTGCGTGTCACACAGTTTTCTGTGTCTATGTTCGTGGATCTCTCTGTGGGTCCTCTCTTCTGTTATGGAAACCTACACCCTTGGTTCCTGTAACTGCACAGTAGGTACCATGAAATCCGGTAGGCCAGTTTCTCCCACTCTCATCTTCTTTTCCAGAATGCTGCTTTTTCAGCTGCTCTAGGTCCTTCACATTTCCGTATGTTAGAATAATGTTTATATCTATAAAGAAATTTTGCTGGAATTCTTACCAGAGCTGTGTTAAACCTGTGTGGCAGTTTAGCTCTATATGTCTCTGGACAGATCTTGCGTGCTTGCCTGCTAACCAGCATCTTTATGCTTCAACACAGAACTGTTTTCTTAGATCTTCACCTATCTAGTTCCCTGTTCGAGGTGATTGCAAGTGGAATTATACTTTTGCTCTCCATATCTTCATGCTTATTGCTAACATACACAAGTATGTTTGGTTTTATGTACCTTTTTGCCTCATGTTCCATGGATTTCTTAGTTCTAGAAGGTTTGGGTAGATCCTTTGGGAATTTCTGGGTAGAAATAATTTCATCTGCAAACATGATCCATTCTACCTCTGGTCTGTATTTATAGTTCCTTTCCCTCTCCCTCACCCCTTCGCATGCCTCAGACATCCAGAATTACATACACTGAGATGGAAGGCTGAGACCCTTGCTTTATTTTTAACCTTACAAGGAAAGCATCAGTCTTTTACCATTAAGTATCTTATTTCCTTCAGGAGTGGGTCGAGGGGCTTCCTCTGTTTTGTGAGTTCTCATCATGACTGCGTCCAGAATCCTGTCAGATGTCTCGCTGCAATGACTGATGTGCGTGGATCTCCCTTCTCCACCTCTCCAACACCCCCCCCCCGTCAACTAACATGGGAGAATTTATTGGTGACTGTTGATTGTTGAACGAGACTTCTCCCTTGAAAGAAACCATCGTTGGTAGGGTATAACATTAGTTTGTATACTGCTGAATTTTAATTGATAAGTTTCTTCTGCATTTGTTATAGTATGCTATGGCTTGTATCCCTCAAGGGTTCCTGTATTTGGTGCTTCTTAAAACTTAATACAAGACACTTAGGTGAGTGGGGGTGTTGCCTTTGGATGGATTAACAGTTCTCACCACAGTTCCTCCATAGAAGGATTAAATAGGTTGTTCTAGCATAGCAGGAATACCCCCTTCCTCAGGCTCTCTCTTGCTGCAGTCATATAATCCCTTTCCCATGTGCTTCCACTATGACACTATCCACTAACCCTCATCAGAGGCCCAACATAAGGTGCTGCTGATCTTGGCTTTCTAGCTTCCAAATCCATGAGCAAAATAACAGACTTTTTCTTACGCATAACTCAGCCTCAGGCATTTTGTTATAACAATGGGAAATATGCTGATAGAATGTTCATGTGGGCCATTGGTCAGTAGTCCTCCTCTCCCTCCATGTTTCCCTTTCTTCCCTCCCTCTCTCTCTTCCTTCCTCCCTACCCTCATTCCCTCCCTCCCTTCCTCCTCCCTTCCTCCTTCCTCTCTTTTCTTCCTTCTCTTCCTCCACTTCCTTCTGTTTACCTTTTTCTCCCCACTTCCTCTTTCTCTAACTTAAATATGAGGATAATGGTCCCATTCTGTTACTGGGGACATCAATCTTGGTGTTCTTAGTCTCATTAATAAAAGAATTTAGAAACAGATTTGGAAGGGAACTTGTGGACAATTTTGTTAAGAGTCTGAGAAAGACAACACAACGGGGCAAGGAAGCCATAAATCTCAGCAGTTTTCAGGAGGGAGACGAGAAAGAGAAAAAGTCATTTAGCTTGTAAGGAAGCAGGCAGGTTCAGTCCTGGAGGTGTGCAAGCGTCACACGGGAGACAAGAGCACACAGGTCGGGGGTGGGCTTCAGGAAACAAACAAAGAAGAGTGAGAAAGCCCGGAGTGTCCAGGAAGTCATGGTCAGGCTTTCCCCGGTATGCTTGGATTTATGCACCTCTTCGCCTCATATTTCATGGATTTATTAGTTCTAGAAGGCTTGGGTGGATCCTTTGGGAATTTCTGGGTAGAAATAATTTCATCTGTAAACATGAAAAAGTGAAAGCAGGGAGGCCACAGTGTTATTTATGTACTGGGAACCCTGCAAACAAGTGCATAGAGGTGAGGTATCTAGGGAGGAAGGTACATTACCTCATTAAGTGGACAATTATTTCTTTCATCTCTTTAGCATGGCCATAGTGTAAATCAGCTCCCAGGGTGAATGGATTCTTGGCCAGGTCTCCCCATAGTGTATAATGTTCTAATCTTTGGAGTAGATCGGAATGTCGTATCTCTGCCCAGTTACCTCTGCTAGAGGCATTCCACTGTTTGACTAGGGGGAAATGGCTTTCTGTTTATGGGCCTCAGCATAGTCCTTTTGTCCATCCTCTGCAGCCTCCAAGGTTACTGTAACCTTTCCCTCTCAAGAGTGGAGACGGGTATATTTTATAAAAACTCATTATTATGTTTACATAATAATGAAAAGTCATTCACGACCCTCACTAAAGAGCAATAGACTGTCCTGGTGTCTGCCAAAATGAGGGTTTAGGGTGGGGAAAAAAGTAGAATTCAACTCTGGGTGCAAGAATAAATGATAACCTAGAGCAGAGGAGCAAGGGACTGGCCAGTGAATAGAAAATTACTAACGAGGAAGGTAATTCTTTGCTAAAATCTAGCAGAATTTTCACTGAAGGCAGGCCAGAGTGAGAAGCTGTTAGGGGCAGGGGAGATTTGAGACTTCTGTCAGCTGGCAAGGGTGTGGATTGACTAAGCTAGCTTAGCAGGATTCTTGCTGTGACCGGATTCAAGGAGCTGAGGACAGGATGGGTGCATGGTCTGTCTCTTTAGCTGTCTTTAAACTCTTCCCACTGGGAGCTGAGGACAGGATGGGTGCGTGGTCTGTGTCTTCAGCTGTCTTTAAACTCTTCCCACTGTGTCTCTTCCCTAGTAGTTGACGATTGGGAAACCCTGCTTTTGGTGCTGTAAAACCTGCTCTACTAATAAGATCATCTTCTCTCCTTAGAGGAAGATGAGGAGAGTGAGGAATCCAGTGAAGAGGAGTCCAGCCTGGAGAGCGATGAGGACGCATCCGGATCTGAAGATGAAGTTTTTGATGATTCTATCTGTCCAACGAGTAAGTTGGGCAAAACCTCGTGTTCTCTGTGCAGTGGGAATGTGGGCTATCAACACGGAGATGGTCCTTTCCTATTTATCTGGTAATAACATTTAAGAAAAGGATAGTTTAAAATGTATGAAGTAAAGCCAACAAGCATTTTGGGATGGCTTTCGGGGAGAATTATTATCCGGTTCTTTAGGCAAGTTTTTATTAATAAAAATTAATCTATGGAAGCCAACTGCTGTTTCAGAGATATTATGAATTATGTAGCAAGTTAATTTATTAGGTAAGAGCACTTCACACACTCACATACACACACAAGCACACACATGCACATACACACACACACATATTTTCTCTCTGACAAACTCACTCAATTTTTTTTATTTCAAATCTGTAAGGCCATTCCATACAAGCTTCCTGGAAATTGTCGCATGCATATATATATATATATATATATATATATATATATATATATATATTTTTTTTTTTTTAAATTAGTGAAACTATCCCAGAGTCATTAGGTCAACATGCTTACAATCTTTGTAAGTTGATAGTTCAGTGGAGAAAATACAATCCATTTTGTTTATAAATTGATTTTCCAGACATTTTAAACAAAGTTTACTCAAAAATTAGACGTTTTATTTCAAATAAAGCTTAAGTCTTGCTCTGATTTTGAGGACAAGAGTCTTGTTTTTTTAAAAAAAAATTTAATTTTTATCTATCTGTATGCGTATGAAGGTGCCCGTGGAGGCCGAGGGGATAGGATTCCCAGGCCCTGGAATTACAGGTGGTCCTACCACCTGACAGAGGTACTAAGAACTGAACTCAGGTCCTTTGCAAGAGCAATACGAGCTCTTAACCAATGAGACATTTTTCCAGCCCAAAGACGAGACTCATATTTAAAAAGTTACAATATTTGTGAACAGAATAAAAACCTGGTAATTCGCCTTACTACATTACAGTGGCATGAAAGGGCTTGAACGTCACACAGCTGGTCTAACGGTCAAGCTGGGCTGAAGCTGGGGCTCCTAACTCCCCCTTGCTTATTCCCTTTTATGGTTGTTGTGTGTGTGTGGGTCAAACGTAAGCTCTTATTCATGCTAGGCTGGCACTCTGCCACTGAGCTACATTTCCAGCTGTTAGGTTTAAGAGGCTGTGTTTTACTACGTAGCTTAGCCTGGCTTTGAACTTCCAGCCCTCCCTTCTCCATTTCCCTATTGCTAGTATTACAGGCATATGGCACCAACACACAGTTCTATTTCAATATCCTAATTTCATATTTTTATCTATTCTTCAGTAAATAATTATGGCTTTGGTGTAGCATACCTTGAATAAAAGTGTGACCTTAAAGCCTGTTGCATCACACACAGATTATATCATGTCACCTCCTTTAACGAAGGTTTTTTTATCTATAAAATAAGGATAATTGGGGCATCAGAGATAGCTCAGTGGGTAAAATGCTTGTGGAAGAAGTGTGAGGACCTGAGTTTGGATTCCTAGAACCCACATAAAGCTGCACAGGGTAGCAGAAACATAAGAACCCTTAGGCCTACTGAACTTACTGGTAAACAACAAAAGACCCTGTCTCAAACAAGGTAAAAGACATTATTGCGTGACAAAACTTTTCCTGGGGAGAAACATACATGTCTGCTCATCCCAGATAGGGAACCCACACCAGACCAAAGTATGAAGACCACCAAAATCCAATTTGGCGAACCAATGACTTTTGTTGGGATTACTTATGGAAATATAGGTGAAGGGCTATTTAAGGGAATGACTCAAAGTCAGCTACTTGCACCAAGACCCATGGAGTATGGGTGGCAGCTCACAAAAGCTGAGAACTTGGAGCACAGCGCACAGCCTGCAGGCAGCTCAACAGGTTGGAGCATGTCCCTTCCACATGACTCTGGTCTAAAGCGCTTCCAGGCACCTCAGCTGGTTTCTGCCTCTGCGAATGGATCTGGCCTCAGTCTTCTTTGCAGCTTGACTGGTCTGAGAGTCTACTCTGCAGCTCTGCTTCTATACACTGGAACGGAAGGCCCTAGTGAATCTTGTCAGTTTCAGGGACTTTCTGATGTTATTTGGAGTTTTTACCTTGCTGCTTAAGGGCCTTCCCAGTAGGGTAGAATGTTTCAGTCGCAGAGAAAACCGTTACACTACCAACAAGGACTCTGAGGTTGTTCTCTGACGTCCACACACGCATACACATTTCGTTTTTAAAAGAAGGAAAATAATTTCTCCCCTGCAGGGTCTAGCTTGGGTCTGTGACTAGCTGAGAATAGGCGTCATTGATTCTGACTCTCCAAGCTGGTCCTAGCACACCACATTCCCTGTCAAACAGTGCTGCCTTCTTATTTTTTACTCTCTTTTTAGACTGTGATGAAAATCTTTTTGAACTGGCCCTCCAACTCCGAGAGAAAAGGCTGGACATTGAGGAAGCTTTAGTTGAAGAAAAGAAAATTGTTGATAACCTGAAAAAAGAATATGATACAATCTCCAAAAAAGTATGGTGGTCTACCCTACTTGCTTGTCTTCTAGTGTGCGTCCACACTCCTGTTACATAGGCATGACTTTGCTAGATCTTCTCAGAGAAGAAACGTGTCAAAAGCTACTGGAAAGCTTTTGAAACGAAAAGTATCAGCTCAGGATACCCAAGACCAAGTTCTCAACCCAAAGGAGATTTCTTTTCCCTAGAGGGAGAAAGGACAGGGAATAAGAGACAAAGACAGGAGATACAGGATGAGGCAGAAGGGGAAGTGAACAGGGAGAGGGAGAATGGGGTATTTGTCCTGGAGGGAGAAAAGGACTGCCTCTGGATAGAGAGGAGACAGACTTGGGACATAGGAAAAACTATGTTAGGATGACGTCTTTAATTTTAATTTGGCATGCAAATTAGGTGAGCCAAAGGGGGGCTTTTCATTGCTAGACTTCAATACTTTCATAGCTGGATCTTGGCAGTCAGCCTCAGGAGGAGGAAATGCCAAATAAGGGAAAGACATTGGGGGTTAGCTTCCAGAATGCAATCTAGTGTTTTTGAGGAGTTTTGTTTTGTTTTTAGCAAAGCAGAGGGAATGGAAGAAGGGATGTGCTATGGCAAGCCAGAGTTCCTTTACCTTTCCCTGAGCATCACGAGCCCAGGAGTATGGCAGGGCCATTGGTCCTTGAATGACTGCTTTCTCTTTTCACTTAACTGTCTCCCAACTTTTTTTGATGACATAATTCTATGAGCAACAGATATAGTACATACTACATAAAAATGGGTGTGGATTTAGAAATAACATTCAGGAAATAATTGGCTTAGTATATTAGCTATGAAACATTCTTAGAAATGAGATGAAGATAAAAGTAGGAACAGAAACACAAGTATTTTCTCTCCCGACTCTGTCTCCTGGGGCCGAGGTCACAGAGATAAGCTCCTGGAACTTCACTGCCCTCTCCTTTTTCTTTTGACTTTCTAAGAGGGAAACTTTTGTTTAGAACAACGTCATTCAACTTGATTCACATTTAGAATTTTTTAGCGGATTTTTTGTCTGTTTGTTTGTTTGGTTTTTCAATACAGGGTTTCTCTGTATAGCCCTGGCTGTCTTGGAACTCACTCTATAGACCAGGCTGGCCTCAAACTCACAGAGAGCCACCTGCCCCTGTCTTCCAAGTGTTGGGATTAAATGCGTGTGCTACACCATCTAGCTTTTAGTGGGCTTTTTTTTTTTTTTTTTTAATGAAATGTTTAGGAATGCTTTTGGGCTTTTTAGGAGGTAAAGAGCATACTTTGAGAATGCTGTAGCTTCATGCTTTAAAATGTCATTTTATTAGATTTCTTAGGGTCATTATAACAACAACAATAAAATCTTCTACCAGTCTGACAAATGCCAAGGGCTGGTTTTCATACAGAAAATATGAGACACACACACACACACACACAGAGAGAGAGAGAGAGAGAGAGAGAGAGAGAGAGAGAGAGAGAATTTGACCTCTTATTAAAAAGCTTTTATAATTCTAGGAGACAGGAATGGCTGACAGGTAACACGCATCCTAACCTGTCAGGAAGAAAGTAATACACGTTTCTGGGCTGCAAGGGTAGACCCATTTGCATATTTGCCACTTCTGTCTCCCCTCTATCCAGAGGTAGTCTGTCTGTACGGTCATTTGCCACCTTGGATGTGTGTGTGTGTGTGTGTTCACTGAACAGTGTCAATAACTCTCATGTGGCTCTGTTCAGGTAAAAGTTGTGGCAACAAACCTGAACGCAGCCGAGGAGGCCCTGGAGGCTTATCAGCGGGAGAAGCAGCAGAGGCTGAACGAACTACTGGTTGTCATCCCTCTCAAGCTGCACCAGGTGACCCCACCAAGACGGGGGCAGACACGGGTTACACCTAAACTTCCCCAGAGAAAGATCCGTGGTTCCCCAGCGGTGTGACATGGTGCTTGGTGGGGGATTCTGTCTGCAAAATGATATTCTAACCCTTCTCATGCGTTCCGTCTGCTAACTAAAGGAAAGCACCGAAACACATGTGTATGTGTCCGTGGCCCACAGTCACGCCACCAGTCCAGTCATTTCAGGTCTGGAGAAATGACATAAGAGTGAAATGGCTGGAAATGGAGATTTTGGGGGTCTTGCACACAGGTCACTTTCCAAATGAGGGGAAGCCTTATCTTAACATCATTTATGTGAGAGGCCAGGACAAGAGAGAAATATTCTTTTGTTTTCCATCTCTGTCCATCCCCACTGTCTACTTGAATAACAACTTACCTTAGACCGTGAGAATTCATATCCATGGGAAGAGAAAGGCTTGCTGTAGACTCTTGTCCTGTTAAGAGGCCATTCTTCAGGGGCAAGAAACACTCCAAAAATTCGTTTATTCATAGTCTGTGTGACCTAGCTCAGACTGATTGAGCTCTAGGTAATAACAGTTTGTTATGTCATCCTTGAAATGCCTGTCCCATTGTTAGGAAGTAGATATCAAGGGAGACTCGAAAGTTGGCTGTTCCCAAAGAGACCCCATATGGCTTATTCTCAGATGACAAGCTTCCTGTTTACCTGGCCGCTGTCACTGGGGTGAGCAAGAGAGAAGCCCCAGGGTGAGGAGGTTATGCAGAGGAGAAAGGATTCCTTCTGCCTGGCTTTCAGTCCGGCCTTGGTCCGTTTTGGTTCTGATTTCTATTTGCTCTGTTTTGTTCTTGTAGATAGAGTATATGGTGTTTGGGGAGGTGCCTAATGACCTTTCTGGGACCTTGGTCTTCTCCAACCACTCCCTGAGTCGGCTGCAAGAGCGAATCGTACAGCTCCATGACGAGAACATCAAGCAGCAAAAACTTAACAAAGAATGCCGGGAGAGGCGGAAAGTGCTCGTCCGGGAGAAGAGCGAGATGGCGAAAACCATCCTCAGTGAGTGGCCCGTGGCCCATCAGCCACACTTAACGGGTCCTAAAGGAAGCTAACACAGGACTGATTTTCTCTTGGAAATCAGTAACCACAGACCCAGCACCACCGAGAGGAGACAAAACACCTTTCCCTTCCTGTTGTAAAGGGGAAAGAGGTCGACAGGCAGCGTGTTTCTCTTTGTGTGTGAGAAAACATAGGATAGGATGGTCTTCTCTGCTCCAGGCTTGACGCACAGCACAACCCCTCCCCTTTCTGGCACTGTGTGCCACGCCCCAGGGCTCGCCACCCGACAGCTGCATGCGCGCAGACGTGTTTTCACGTAGCGTGGTAAACTACCCAGCATACCTCTGTGACGATATTCCCAAGTCTATGGTGTAATTTCCTAGGCCGTGATTTAGTATTCATATCGCTTCAGGGAATTTATTCCGTTCAGCTGCTACTGCAGCACCCCATTTTATGAATATTAACGTATTTGCTTCTCCAGCCACCTCTTGAGCACTAGGCATCCATAAGGTTTCATTACCGCAGTAGGCCTTTAGTACGTGGTTCGTCATGCACGCATGCGTAAATGGTCTCTGAGGTCTAAGAGCATTCATGCATTTCTCAGTGCCCCGACATATTGTCAAAACTCTCATCTGCCGAGTGCCTGAGTTCAGGCGTCCTTCCCAAAGCAGTGTGTGAGAGCTGCCTGGCTCTTTGTTTCTTTCAGATCCTAATATATATAATAATATAATATAATTAATATAATATAATATAATATAATATAATATAATATAATATAATATAATATAATATAATATAATATAATATAATATAATATAATATAAT
>NW_026596064.1:22697204-22728154 GCF_907164565.1 Psammomys obesus
ATATAATATAATATAATATAATATAATATAATATAATATAATATAATGTAATGTAATGTAATGTAATATATAATGTAATGTAATATACTATAATATATAAAATAAAATATATAATACAACATAACAATAATGTAATATTATACATATTATATTACATACATCAATATTACATATTACATATTACATATTACATTATATTACATTACATTACATTACATTACATTACATTACATTACATTACATTACATTATATTATATTATATTATATTATATTATATTATATTATATTCTGGTGGATGTGTAAATGTACTTCATTTGGGTTTTTAGTTACATTTCTTTTGTTAGATGGAACATCTTCACACACAGTTATATGCCCTTCTTATGTTCCTTTCTATTATCCCTGTTATAATCTGCTCATTTTTCATTTACTTTTTTTTTTTGTTTGTTTTGTTTTGATTTTAGGGAATTCTTAAGATTCCAGGTCATTGTGTGTCCTCATTGGATTAACTATTTTTTTCCTCTATATTAAGGTTTTCACCTTAATATATTTAAGTATTTTAAGTCTTATACACTAAATTTATCTATCTGTGATGTGCATATTGCATCTTTTCAAGAAACCCTTTGGTTAAAGATAAGTTTTGGCTGGGAGTAGTAGCAGGTGCCTTTAATCCCAGCACTTGGGAGACAGAGACTGGCAGATCTGTGACTTCCAGGCCCGCCTTCTCTGTGTAGTGAGTTTCCGGACAGCCTGGCCTACATACTGAGACCCTATTTTGAAACAAACAAACAAACAAACAAACAAACAAACAAAGGTAAGTTTTGATGATGCAGTCAGTCTGTGGGATGTATACACAATGGGAATGAGACCAGTATGTTGACGGCTGTCTGTCTGCACGCTCAGGCTCAATGCAGCACTTCTGTAACAGCTAAGATACAGAAAGAACCCAAGAGTTTCAACAGCAGATGAATGGACGAAGAAAATGTACTAATCATAACAACTAGTTACACATTAGTATTAGTACAATGGTAGTATTAGTAGCCTTAAAAAAGACCAAGATACTGTCATTTTACGATAGTTTAGATGAACCTGGGGGGCACTGTGTTAAGCAAAATAAGCCAGGCACTGAAAACTAAAACACCATGTGATTTTACTAACATGCGATTTACTAAAAAATTGTTAAGCCCGTCAGGAATGGTGGCACACAGCTGCTATCTCAGCTTTCAGAAAGCTAAGTGAAGAGGGGCGCAGATGTGAAGGCAGCCTGGGCCCTCCTCAAAAAACACAACCCTCAGAAGTGTAAAGTAGAGTTTGATGGTTAGCAGAGGCCTCTTGGGTGTGGTGGGGGTGGGGGTGGGATGGGGGAGGTGTCGGTTTGGTACTACAAAATTTTAGGGAAACAAGAGAAATAGATTCAAAAGTATTTGTATATACTATGTGGTGACTAGTTAACAACAATTATTGTAGTCTTTAAAATTGCTAAGAGAATAGATTTTTAGGGGCTGGAGACATGATTCAGAGGTCAAGAGGTTAAGGCTGCTCTTCCAGAGGACCTGGGTTCAACTCCCAGCAACCACATGGTAGCTCTCAGCTGCCCATAACTCCCTCACACAGACACAGATGCAGGCAAAACATCAATGCACATAAAATAAAAATAAGTGAGTCATAAAAGAGAGAATAGATTTGAAGTATTCTACACACACACACACACACACACACACACACACACACACACACACGGCCAGAAGGCCAGACCGGGGATGAGCTTGTGAAGTAATACACTTAAGTAGCTCAGTTCAATCCTTACCCAATTCACATTTCAGAATGGCATGTTATACACGATAAATGTATATAAATTTTTAATCGGTGTTTTAAAACCTGTATTTTTTAGCTTCCTGTATTATTAATGTTACATTGTGTTTGCAATCTACCCGAAATTAAGGCGGTGTGTCATGTGCACAATAGGAGGATGATTATCTATTAAAATACTTTCTATAATGTGTGGTAGGTGGAACTTATGTGTAAGTTATCAGGTATCAAAGCAAAATGAATCTGATAAATGTTCCTCCCAACTTGCTTTGCCAGTATTGTAGCAGCCACCTGTGAGAGGTGCATTCTCTTGTTTTTCCTTATCCAGAGAGAACCACCATTGCCAATTATGTGTTTGGTGTTCCATTTCTAAAAAAAAAAAAAAAAAAAAAAAAAAAAGCCATTCTTTTGTATTCTTAGCTAGTATGCTACTGCTTTGGAACCTGTAAAGCTGTGGTACCTTATGCAGCCTAATGAAAAGACCCTTTCATTGACTATTCTTTTCCAAGATGAAATGTGGAGAGGAGTAAACGAGAGGAGGTATGGGAAAGAGAGGGGCATGGCAAAGGGGTGGAGAAGGACCGCAGGGCTCACCGCTTGGAGTAAGAATGGAAAGTCCTAGTTAGTGCCTGCTCCATTCTTATATTAGATTCTGTAGCTGTCCATGATAAAAATCAGATAATCATCTAGTTGGAGCCCACCCATGGTTGGGCAGGGACAGAGATCAGAGAGTAAAAGTCACTTAGGGGAAATGAGCATGTTTTAGGCGGAGTTTTGAAAATGAAAAAGACTGAGACAGCAACTGTCTTTCAGAAATGGAAGAAACAGTCCGTGACCTGATGATCAGCAAGTTCGGGCGCGTGATCAATCTGGAAGCCCTCCAGACCCTTTCTGTTAACTCAGCCCTCGAGGAACTGAAGATCAAAAAGCTTCGAAAGGAGATAGCAAACGCAAAGGAGTTAAGGATGTGGGAGGTGAGGAGAAGGCAAGAGGCCGTCTTCTTTGGCTACCTTTGAGGGAGTTCTAAAATCCTGGCCAGGCTGAAGCGGCTCCTGGGAACTCTCTGTGGAGTACCCAGGACTGTCTCCCTTTTTAAGGAGAGAGACTTGTCTATCTTGAAGAGACAAGTGTTGCATTAAAGTATATATGCTCTCACGGTTTGGGACGTGGGACGGCTGTTCTCTGAGAATCCCAGTTGCTCTGCTTAATAGCTTTGGCCTGCTATTCCAGTTTGGAGGGCTTGGGGTTGCAGCTCAGTGATGTAGTGCCGTCAGTTGCCCAGCTTGTGCAAGATCCTGGGTTCAGTCCCCGGCATCGCTAACAAATTACACTTACATAGTTATTCATATGTGCATGCACCAGAGGCATAGCGCATCTGTGGAGGTCAGAGGACAACTTTCAGGAGTTAGTTTTCATCTTCCACCAGTGGGTCCCACTGAGGGAATTCAAGTCATTAAGTATGCCGGCAGGAGTTTTACAGTTTTCTTTAATCGAACCAGACTCATTACAAATGCCCCTGCTTACGCTTTCTTACTTGCTTCAAGTTATAGTTTCATGTTCCCATAGTGTTCCCTTGGCATGGTCAGCTTTAAATTTACTTTTTTTTTTTCTTTCTAGTTTTAAGTATTGAACCCAAGGCCTGACACATGCTTGGAAAACACTCTGCCTTTGAGCTATGTCCCCAGCGATGGTCCTGATTGAACCGTATGCTCATTTTATTTCCTCTCCTATTCACTCGGTCCGTTTTCCACTTACCTTCCCTGGCAGGAAAAGATTGCCCAAGTGAGGTGGGAACTGATGATGAAGACAAAAGAACACACCAGGAAGCTTCACCAGATGAATGATCTGGTGGTGGAAAAGAAGAAACTCGATTCCAGGTTGAACACACTCCAGAACCAGCAGGTGCGCTCCTTTGCTTCGTGCCCTTTGCAAAGTCTAAAGCCCTGCACAGCACTGGCATGGAAAGAGACCTTGACCCTGGACCACTTCCAGGCCGTCTGTCCCTGGATACTGTCTCTTGGCCTCCTTAGAGTGGCTTCCTGAGGGGACTGGCATCATCCAGTGCCCCGTGTGTGTCATGAGTGCATATGAACACTCCTCTATGGGCTTTACCTCAGTCTTGGAGATATACGGTATGAGGCATAGGAAATGATGCTAATGGGCTCCCGAAATTTGGTTGGTGTCAGTGCCTGCTTTCAATATGCTGATTTCACTTGACAGGAAGCGGGGACCTTGAACTACAGAGTCCTACATGTTACCTTATGGAATGCTTGCTATTTTTTCTAGAGGATTTCACAATTTGTCACTGTGGAATCTATAGTGAGCCCAAGAAATGTCCTTACTACAGAGCACATGACGGGTATCTTATCCTCTAGTAGCCTGACACCTTCTGTAGTAGCTGCAAAAAAACAAGCAAACAAAAAGCCTGCCAGTCGGCTTTCTTGGTCCTCCATACCTTATATTTTCTTTAAGCATCCTGGAAATAATTTAAGCCAGGTATTTTCAAATTATGATCCCCTGAGGAACAGCATCTGTGTCAGTTGGGAACTTGTTCGAAATGTAAACTGAGGTAACTGGCAGAGAAAACCATGGGCCACAAGGGTGGCCCATGGGAACGGACAAGTTTTTAACCGTAAGTGACATTTGCATAGTCTTGTTCATAAGATTACAGAAAATCACAGTTTTCAGCTAGGAACGAAGAAAGACCATGCCCTAAGGTCACATGTGCTTCAACTGTGTGCATCATTCATAGCTATTTTTATATTTTTTACTTGAAATATCTGTAAAAAAGAAAAGCTGCTTCTATACAGGCAGCCCCCATAGCAGATTTTAACTGTGCTAGAATTCGAGAAGCTATAACTCCAGTGTGAAGTCGTCTTCTCCCATCTTAGGTCCCCTTAGTTTTTCTTGTCTTTGTGTCTCTCCTCAGTCCTGGTAATGAGCTCTCCAAGTCCTTAAGGACTGATAGATAACTTAAAGTTACTTCCAAAGCAAGGATGAATCTCAAAAGTTGTCCAAAGGTGCACATTTTAGGTGTGAGGCTTTGGTAGTGGATTGAAAAGTCTCCCTCTGAGGCAGTAGCTATTTAAATGGACTTTAAGAGAGGTGTTTTTGTTTTTGTTTCTCCCCCAAACAGGGAAATGCCTTCCAGGGTCCCCGGAAAGCAGATGAAGTGGCAAAACGGAAGGTCATGGAACTGGTCCAACTGCAATCAGAGAAGATCCTGGCCTTAAAGGAAGAGATTGCTGTTTTGCGGAAGAAGGGGGGGCTCATCCTTCCACCCATCAGACACCCACAAGTGGATGAAACGAACTTAACGGACGAATGAGTTTGCTGTCTTCTCATTTCTGCTCGAGTTGCCGCAGAATTCATCAGCTCCACTCCCCCATCACCAAGGACAGCTCTCCCACTGTAAAGCCAGCCTTAGTGAGAGCATAAAAAAAGGATCCTGCTGTGTGAATTAACAACGTTTAGGTTAGAAATCACTGTGTCATTTGACGTGTAGTTATGACTGTGTTAAGACAGTTAGCTGCATTCGGCCTAACTTGAATATGAAGAAGGCTGAATCTTGTAAGAAAGCTGCTGTTAGATATTATGGTGTCGGGGGCGGGGGGGGGGGATCTGTTTTTCTGGTATTCTGAATACTTAGCCATTGGCAAACAAAACTATTATTCAGCAACACATGAGGAAACTCCCTTTTCTTAGCCCTTGGATCTTTAGAAAATAAACCATTTGTGTTAAATAGTCTGTGAAAGGACATAAGAGGAAAAGGCAAACTGTCTTGCCAATAATAACTTAGAATAAGAAATGCAAATGTGAGCGTTGCTATTGTTGACTTCCGAAGGCAGTTATTTGAGGGCTGGGGACTGAGGGATTGCAGACAGAGGCAGGGAAACGGCTAGCTTTGTGTTGGCAGAGGCAGCTTCCTGAGTCACCCACAGTTTCTGCACACCCTCAATTCCAAGGCTCACATTTTCCAAAGCAAGTCAGTCAGGGAAGTTGTCTCTCTGGCTAGGCTCTTTGGGACTCCATCAGAATTCTATGCACTCCTCTCCGGCTTTCCAGTGTCCAGTGCCTTCTGTCAGGGTTCATTTTCGAGATGAAATAGATTTTTATATCTCCAAGGGACTAACTCTAATAGCTACTTTTGACTATTTTAAACTCAAGTGTGTTTTTCTGGTCTCAGGGAAAGGTTTATTGAAGCTCATCACTGCATCCCTCACAGACTGAACACCCCGAGACTTGTTGTCCTTGTAATCCTGTCACTTTGGATTCTTAGGTGTGCCATTCACACCTGTACTATACATCTCTGCTGTGCTAGAGGTGGTACCGGAGAGTCTTTGCGAGTTTCTGTACTGCACATCTGTGAGCTCATTTGCCAGAAATAAAGACAGACATGCCCATGCCTTTCCACAGTGTAATTCCACTCCTGTAATCCCAGCACTTGGGGAGGCAGAGGCAGGCAGATCTCTGTGAGTTTAAGGTCATCCTGGTCCCCAAAATTAGTCCAGGACAACCAAGGCTACACAGAGAAACCCTATCTTGAAGAAGAAAAGAAAGAAGAAGAAAAAGAAAAAGAAGAAGAAAAGCAAACTGGTGCTAATCATAATATTTGTTTCTCATTAGTGTGTAAAAACTGACTCAAAACTTAGCTTTAAAAGGGGGGTTATCTTGGGGCTTGAGAGATGGTTCAGTGGTTAAGAGCACTGACTGCTCTTCCAGAGGCCCTGGGTTCAATTACCAGCCCCCGCATGGTTGCTGACAGATGCCTGTAACTCCAAGATCTGACACCCTCACACAGACACACATGCAGGCAAAACATCAATGCACGTAAAATAAAAGTAAATAAAAAAGACCATATATCTCGCCAGAAGTTGGAGGGTTTGAGGGGCTCAACAATCTGGTAGAAGATTTGATAAACAGGATCTTAGGAAGCCTGGGGGATTTCATCAGTCTGTTCAGGGAGAATCCCAGAAGTAGGTTGTCTATATGCTGCTTTCAACGGAGTTCACCAAAATCCACTCTGACGCTTACTTTAGATCACGAAGACAAAAAAGCAAAAATGAGGATTTTTTTTTAAATGAGCTTCCAACAGTCTGGCAAGTTCACTTCAGCTCAGGTTTAAGCTGGGTTAACAAAGACTGCAAACATTACCTCTGCCCATTCCTCCTCTGGAGGTCAGTGACCTGGAAGGCTTCAATGCCAGTGTTCAGACTCATACATCTTACTACCACTCTTCTGGGCTCACACCTCTGTACTATAATTTCTAAGTTCCTTACACTCATTTCAATAAATGCTTTAAAGGTACTGCCTTCCTGAAAATCATGCTGCGTTTTGAGGACAGTTTTGGTCTATGTGGCCACCTTTATGGAAAATGGATGCAAGGCCACAGAAGGGCAGGCGTGGTACTCCTTGTGGCCAGCAGGTGGTGCACTTGCCCCAAACAGGCTGAAGGCGGCGGGTCCCAGGCTACCTAAGATCCTGTGTACCAAGTTCTTTGAGGAGAAGCAGTCCGATACAATTCTTAAGAAATTTAAATGTGTCAGGCTGAATTTCAACTCTTCATTTTCCTGAAATACACAACCCCTCCCCATACAATGAACACTCAAAATGTTTTGAAGACTTGCATTAAAAATTTAAGTTTCCAATTAAATCCAGTCCCACACATAAAGGTTTTAGGCTACACACACACACACAAACACACACACACACACACACCTACAGATGATCTTTTGGCGGAACAGCACTAAACGTTGGTCTGCAGTGAGTCAACTCCTCCAGCAACGGTAACTTCAGAATGTAGGAAAGGGAGCCTGTTAGGGACCGCATGTTAATGGGCAGTGTAGAGCTATGCCCACCTCCGTTCGTTCCAGTAAGAGGGTAATGAATTTGCTTCCTCTCTGTGAATCCCCTCTTGGAGTAAACAGTTATTAAGGTCATTTTCCATGAATCCAAACACCAAGTTCATTGTTTAAAAAAAGACAAAAAATATGAAAAACATCTGCTACCGTTTCCTGATCTTATCACTTCGTGGATTACAAGTCCTCACGAGCGGTTATTCTCCCGGCCACTCACAGACTCCTGACATGGAAGGAAAACGCTGACTCAGGCATGACTAAGTTGACGGTTACGAGGAAGACTAAACATTTATTTAGAAGTTACAGTGTTTGTTTTTACAGAGATTCTTTGCCACCGATTATTGATTCTGGGAGGTTGTTAATGCTTATAGAGTGCTGTACACATCTGGGTTGTTTCTGCTGGCATCTTGGGAAATGTGTCCCGTGCCACCAAATCCGAGTAGCTTCCAGGTGGTCCCAAGCATGGCCTTCCCTCTTCCCTCTTTGTGCTTTTCATGAAGAGTGTGCTTAGCATTCTTCGCCAACACACCGAGGGCCTGCTGCGGCCCCAGGCTGCTGCTGGCTCTGGGGCCACTTGAAGCCTGCCAGTCTGTGCTACTCATTTCTGCCGGACTCCAGTTACCTTACCTGCCTCACCATTTTCCTCCTGTGCCATAAAGGGGAGGATTCCATATCTCTCCAGAATTATAGAAACACATATACATTTTATTTACAAGTGCATAAATATATAAATATGGCTATAATAGAAAAATAAATACCAATTTTCTCTGTTTCTTACAAACAAACAATACATAGTCTTTCTGGGATATTAGCTTTGGCCTTAAATTGTGGGAGGTGGTGTTTCAAAAGACACGTGAACTGACGGGCTAGGAGAGAGGTGTATCCCAAGTTCCTGTCCCGTGTAGGTCCCCGAAGAGTGCTGGGCACACCAGTCTCCTCCACCCACTTGGCAGGAGTCAGAACTGTCTACTTCTTCAACTGGTGCGAGGCCTAAGCAGCACCGGGGCCCTGTGGAGGGGGAGGGGAAGAGGCGACATTAAAATCCAGACTCACCAAACAGTCCTGAGCTAATTTCTGCCTGTGGCTACTCACACTGGCCCTGGAAGGGAAGGACCCAACACCTTTGTTGGTACAACAGATCTTAGCACTTGGCTTTTGGCCCCTGGCTATCCAACATGAAACACAAAGGGAGACCCAGCTCTCTAGAGATCCAAGCTATGTCCTACCTCACAATCCATTCCCCTTGTCCAACCAAATCTAGTTTTCACAATGATTGGCCTGGCTCTGATTTTATATACATATAATTTAATGGACCCTAGGGACAGGGTCCTGGATTATCATGGAAGGGACATGCACTCCTGGAAGCTAAGAAACACCAGCTAATCCTCTGAAGTACCAAGCGGTACTTGTAGATTTGCTTGGAGTAGGTACGGGGGGAGCCATGGGCAGGGTTGGCCCCGGAAGAACAAGTTCTGCGGAAGCACACAGGTACAATGATGATGTGTATGCCAGAGTGGCTCCCTGATGACTGACGAGAACCACTCCCTAATTGCAGCATGACTCAACAGAGCAAGGGGATGAGAGAGGCAGAAAGAACCTGCGAGCGGCCCTGAATCCGAAATGCGGAGACCGAATAGGCTTCTTCCTTTTGGAACAGAGAATGCCTTTCCTCTCAGCTTTGAGGACCACAGTTACAGTTGGAATCAGACTGGTAATGCCCCATGGCCCTTCAGGCCTTTATTAGCAAAGAAGCGTGGCCATTCACCCCCAACTCAAGTCCCTCTCCTCGAAGCCATTGCTGGGTTATAGGTGAACTTATCAGACAAGTTCTCTTTGCTGCCCCTGGCTGACCTGAGTGATACGGAGGGTCCCACGAAGCTTCCAGCCCAGGACCCTCAGGTGCCCTCCTCACTGCTGCCTGGCATGTGGTGGCAGGTTGCTTCTGGAGGTGACAGCAATCTTGAGGTCGGAGCAGCTGGTGACTTGAGTCATCAGGCAGTGTGTATAAGAAAGAGCCTTCTTCCGAGCTGGACTTGGGACCTCTGCATTGTACGAGACCAGATGGGGTGGATAAGGCAGGGCAGAATGGGCCTGGATTCTCATGCCCCGACACCTTTCCTATCATCGAGAAGCATCAGAGCAGGTCAGAGCTGAGAGCACACACATCCTTCATTCCGTGTGAGATGCCACACTGAATTCGGCCAGTGATAGTTTAGTTCTATTATGAGAGGTGACAAACTGGCTGTTCAGGGGCCTCTAGGCAAAGCTGGTTCTACCTCAAGGGTTTTGGTGAGCCAGTGAGTGACAGACGCTAAGAAGCAACTGAAGGAGGAGAAGGAGGATCTTAACTGTGCACACAGCACCTCACCCATGGGGCGACTGTCCCAGGGCGTACAAATGCCAAACTTGGGGATCCCTGCAGGAAGCTCTGCTCTGCTCTGGATGACAGACTTTGGACATGAGGATCTAAAGGGAATGGGGGATTTGGAGACTTGGGAATAAAAGCAGGAATGGGAGGGGCCTGGTTACCTGGCAACTTGCTGGCTCTGAGGGTCATATCCGTTGCTGACAATGGTCTGCCTCAGTAGGCTGTGAGTGTCTTCCCGCTGCTTGAAGGAGAGAAGAATGAAAGGTCATGCCAGGAGTCCAAGGAACTTTCCAGTGTGATGGGCTGCCGTTGACTATAGGGAGCCCATCCAGCAGCCCTGGATGACCAGGGAGAAAGACAGAGTGGTAGCTCATTATCTTTCCAATATGTGCCCCTGGGGACCAACTCAGGAGCCCATTACCTGTGCAAGTTCCCCTGGGCAGTGCTGCTGAGGCTTCCTGCCTGGACAGCCCACTGCAGCAGCCGGGCAGCCCCTGCTTCCATGCAGTCGGCTGACACAGGCCCTCCCATTGATGAGGTAGGGCTGCCCATTGGCTTGGTGGCCTGGAAGTCCTCCCAATGGCACCATTGTGTACTGGCAGGAGGAAGACAGGAGGGCACTTCGAGGAAAAGCCAGATCTGTTGTGTGTTCTGGAAGAACAGAAGACAGAGGTATTCTTAACTTCTGACAGCTGGAAAAGCCCCACACTCATCTCGTCAGGGGATAGAGGCAGGGAGGTGACTGTCCAAGAGCCTGAGAATACTTTTCCTAAGTCTTCCCATCACCCGTTTCTTCTTTAAAGTGAGACAGATAGAAAGACAATGGAAAATGGCTTAGGGAGCGATGATGAGTGAAAAGGGCCATCGTTTAGCGGGGGGACTCAGCTGTGGGCATTGCTATTTGAAGCAGAAATCCGTGGGCAAGTCAGGTTAGCCCAGTAGCAAGGCAAGGCTCAAAGCAGCTCCCACTGGACAGAGAGGAGAAAACGGGATGAGATGGGGACAAGATGAATAAGAACAACTGTTTGAGAAACAGCTTCAGAGATGAGGAAAAGACAGAGCTGATCATTACCCAGCACCAGAGGTACAAAAGGACACTTGCTCTTGATAGAGGTGCGCAAGCCAAGAGGGAAGGGCCCAGCTGCAGATAATCACCGTTCCTGTGGGACTTCTGGAACCACCTGACCCTCCAGGGAGGCAGAACTAGACCACCTGGGCCGGCCTGAGCGCTGGCCTGCTTGGTGGGCTTAAGATCCTCTCTCTCCCCGACCTCCTTCCCCTCTGGGCTGAGGTGTGGTACTCACTCTGCTTGGACCAGGCCCTCCATAGGCAGAAGGGGATGAAGGTGACGATGATGAGGACGATAGAGCCCAAAACAACCCCGACGATCAGATACGGCAGGTCGCTGGCCCGTGCCACCATGGCTCCAGTGCCCACCGGCCGCTCCACACTTTCTAGTGGTGGGGGCTGTGGTGGGGCCAGGGTTAAAGGTGAGGGCCGGCCAGGCTGACCAGAAATTTTCCGAGCTACAGTTGAAGGCAAAGCTCACGTCAGTATCTATTTCACAATCATTTTCTTTACAGCAAACAGAAAAAACGAAACACCCCAATCATCATGGATGTAGGGAATGGGGCCAAGCTCCCGAGACAAGCGCCTCAATATCCTTTATTTGAATCATGTGCCTAACTTGTCATGACACTGGTTCCTAACGTGCAATGTGTGGCCGAGGTGGCCTGAAACCTATTTCAAAACACAAGTCTGTGAGCCAAGCACCGAGTCAGATGAGTCAGAGTGGACATAGGTCATCGTGTTTTCTGAAAGAGCAATTAACATGTGTGAGGGCAGCTCGGGAACTCGGGTGGAAGAGCTTGGCCGCAGCTTTGCTATTCCTGGGTAGAAGGAGAGATCGGAAAAGCTAGGTATTAGCTTGGGTCACAGAGAAGGGCGTTTGAGGGCTCTGAGACAGGAGGTAATTGGTGAATGCAAATCAAAGGTGGACCCTATGCTCTTCCAGGGTGGGGGGGTTGTTACTGCAGGAGAACCCACATAAAAAACCCTGGCGCATCCTCTCTCAGCTTTCTGATGTCACAGCCTCCCGACCTACCTCCACCCATCTCCCTTCTGCTTCCTCGGGTCTTGGGAGACAGTCCCAGTTCCTCTCAGTGTGTAGCCTCTCCTATCCCCATGATTCCCCCATGTCCTAAGGGACCTCCAGAATCAGGAGACCTGCTTTTGTCAGGCACTTTCGGCATCCCCAAAGAATCTGCTGCTCAGAAACTTTCCTGGTCCTTCTCTTCCCCCATTCCCTTTGGATCCATTTCTCTTCTCACCGTCTCCATTTCAATAGATGGCAGCCGCTTGGGCATCCCAACCCAGCATGCAGTTGGCCTGGGCCCTGCTTACACCTCCTCAAAAGCCATGACAACAGCTATTCTCCTCACCTTTATTTCAGAGCCCCAGTTTTCTACCCTCAGAGCACCCATGACCCTATTACAAAGAAACCCAACATAGACCCTCTTCTACCTCACGGTCCTTGCAAACTCCACTAGCTCCTCCTCCAGCATCCTTCAGTGACCCACTGCCACGCTGAGTCTCTGGCCTCTCCCCCGAGCTGCCCCTTCTCTTCATCCTCCCATCTGGAGTCACTTTTTAGGTTTGGCATGTCCCCCAGGCCACTCCCTCCTCATTCTAACTTCAAGAGTTAATCTGAAGAGACCCAAGAAGACCTTAAAGTCTGTTGCTTTCCCTGGCTGCACACAGGAGGTTCTCAGTGAGTATTTGTGAAGTGACTGAAGGCCATGCAAAGCGAGACAGAGAACACAATTGCCTCTGCCTCAGAAGAGTGCTGTTTTCTCTGATTCCTTTGTGATCTTCTGATCAGGTCCTTGGTAAGACACTTTTTTTTTTTAACTCGTTTTGAGTATTTAAAAATCAGACATAATGATGCCTACGCACCTGAGCAATGTGCACACATTAACTAATGCACATATGTGTGTGTGCGTTTAATGTTTTAGTGCAGAGAATAAACCTAGGCTTGTAGCTATATGAAACTGTCTGAAGTAGGCTCTACCACATCTTGGCTCTATAACTTTTGCCAAGATGTAGCAAAAGTTATAGAGGCTCAGATTTCCTTCCCACCTCACCAGGATGCAGTTAAATTAAATAAGCCAACCAATATAAATACCCAATGACAAGAAATATAGCATGCATAGAACATTTACACCTTTAAGACGGGTGCTATTCCTATGAGTTCATGGGTCAGTGAATTCTCAAGTCCTTGAAGCCATTATGACGGCATATTAACACAAAGCTCATATTAACACAAAGCTCAGGCGAATAAGAAGGGTGACAACTATGAGGAAGCCTGGGATACTTGGGAAATCAGGGTCTCCTTGGAAAGGGACAGCAATGCGGGGTGGAAATGAGACTGCCCCACTCTTCGGGAATTCCCAGGACAGGAGAGGACCCTGGGAGAATCACCTTTGGTCTCGCAGATCATGACATTGCTGAACTCGCTCTCCCCTCCTTCGTTGAAGCACTGCATCTTAATGTCGTAGGAGGTCTCCGGCTGCAGGTGGCTGATGGAGTGCCAGTACCTGTCCCCTGGGAAGGAGAGTGAGAGCCTGGTGATGTACATATTGTCTGCTTGGCCTTGATCACACAGACAAAGCTGTTCGTCTAAGCTAGCGTCACTGGCAAGAGACGTGCTGGAGAGAGCTGTCTCCAATGACCACCCGTGTTTCTGTTGTGCCATGGTCATTAAGAAGGAGGTGGTCGAGCTTTTTAACTGCACAGCTCCATGTGTGTCGCAGATCGAGATTTTACGACTCAGGAGGTTTTGCCAACACCTGAGACCCCCTTGCTGGTGAAGGAAATTCTGTCAACACATCTGCTCACCTTCCACCGTGTCCTTCTTGTAATCACTGTCATTGTCACTGTCTGTGGGTCGGTAGTAAATATAGAAGCCATGGATCGGGGTGTTGTTGTTACTGGCTGGAATGTACTACATGAAAGAGAGGACAGACATGTTTACGGTGCATTAGAGAGATCAGCGAGGCAAAACCTGCAGGCCGTGGAGCCAGCAGAGCCCCAGTCCAGGGCTTGAACTTCATGGGAGACCCAGCAAAAATTGCTGAATGAGTCCCTCAGGCTCTCTGAAGAAGGCTGCGGAGATCGACATTATTTTATTCTGCCGATGGGCCCGGGAGCTTTTAGAAGCAAGAAACAGACTGTACTTCTTCAGAGACCCTGACCCTTTTTGCGCCTCCCCGAAAGCATGAAGGGACACTGGACAAGCACCGGGATTCCCTATGGTATCAGAGGAAAGGCAGGAAGGAGGATGGAATGCAATCAGAGAGTGGGCACCAGTTTAAAAGAGACTGCCAACAGCAGCTCCGACTACCGTCACCCTCCCAGGTCCCCCTCACAAGGGGGCTTTTCAGGCATGCTGAATGGGGAGCCAAACCCACAGGCAGGCACGAGAGGGAACCTACCCACGCTGCTGGTGGCTAGGACACTTACCATCCACTTGAGCATGATGGTGGTCTCATTGACCGCATCGGTGAAGGTGATGTACGGGCCTGCCACGGGCCTTTCATACACGCGGCCGCTGTAGCCTGAGACCACGTAGGGCCTGGAGGGGGCACTAGGCTCGCTCTCCCCTAGCATGTTCAAAGCACGGACTCGGAACTTGTAAGAAATACCTGTGGGAGAGAGAGAGCCTCCCTGAGCTTCAGAAATACAGTTGCTTCACCCACTGCCCTTCAAGGCCCAGCCCAGGGAGGTCAGGTCTTCCCTAGAGATGTCACACAGGACCCATATGAAGAAGAGTCAACCCTCCTCAAGCCAGACAGGAAGTGGCTTTGGACTCCTCTCTGGAGAGAGGAAGGAGGAGGGGCCGTGGGGCTGAGGCAGAGTCACAAATTCCATACCCATGAGTACTATGTGGGGGATGAAGGGAGGACTGAATTCCTTGTTCCTTCTCCTCCTCCTCCAGGTGCTCCCAGGGCAGAAAGGACCAGGCTCCTACCTTTCTCCAGGCCTGTGATCTCCACAGAGAGCCTCGAGGGAGGGATGGCACTAGTGGCCAGGATCCAATCGCCCACTTTTTTGAGCTTCTTATACTCCACACGGAAAGACTGAATCGGGAAGCCGCCATTTCCACGGGGAATCCACGTCACGTACACTGAGGTCTCGGAAGCCATGGAGATGGTGGGTCTGTCTGGAGCTTCTGGGGCTGGGATGACCATGCACAGAGGAAATGAGGTGATGCTCTGGACCAACTAGACCCGGCCTGACCCTGACAGGGCCTGTTCATTCCCACAGCCCTCTCACTCTTGTTTGTATCCTAGCGTGGAAGAGGCCCCGGAGCTAAAACTTCTTCATCCTCTCTTCTGCAACAACAGAGAATTGCTACTCTCTGGGCCTACAGACTCAGTAATTTCAGTATTTTCTCCAAAAGACTCCAATCTGTATTTGTTTTTGTTTTTTTTTTTCACTGTGGTTTACTAAAGAGATGCGAAGAATACGTTACTGAGACTCCTGGACTATGGAGCCCTAATCTCATTCAGCCTTCTGTGGCAGTCTGTTCTGATTGCTCATTGCCTGCCCCTCACTGCTGCTGGGCTTACGGGAGAGGCGGCTGTGGTCAGGCTGGCTGCTGCTCTGCAGACCGGCACCAGGGTCATCTCTCTGGATCTGCTGCTCCTTGCTGGCCACGATCTCGGGTTTGGGCCGCCGTCCTGTGTGAGAGGGATTGAGAACAGCGAGTGAGAGAGCATCTATCCCTTCCTTTGTCAAAATTTCCTTTGATTAAGAATCTGCCAAGAGCTGCAACAGGAGCTACTAATAAGATTTCAGGACACTGAAAGTGTAGCATCATTCCCAACCTAGGCCAACTCTACTATGCTATTTTTTGGACCCTGTGCTTGGGAGGGATGAAGGGATGAAGAGAGACTCAAAAGTCCCGAGATGAAAGGTAGCACTTTAGCCAAGGCACCTAAGTCCACAGAGGCAGCCACTGGGGAAGGGCAGAGCTGTGGGTGAAGAGCTGGACGAAGCATACAGGACTTTGCACCTGAGCTTGCTTTAACTTGCTCGGGCTTTTGGAACTCTGCGCTAGGCACAGTGTTTGGCTTTACCTGTACGGAAGGTGACCATGGCCGTCTGGCCCTCGCCAGCACAGTTGTAGGCTGCCATCTCCACTTCATACAAGCTTCCAGGATCAAGCCTGGTAAGGGTGAGGCGGTGCTGGCTGGCTGGAATGCCGGAAATGGTCCAGTCGTCAGAGGAGTTTGTGACCTGCTGGAGAAAGCGATGGGGGTAAGGACCCACTTCTTCTCTAGTGTCCAGGAGGATTTCAGGTTGAGCCCAGGATGGCAGGAAGAGGGAAAGGACCACGGGTCAGCTTGGGCGCGGGTGGGACTGTAGAGCTCAGGCTGGTCCTCTTGGTCTCTCAGGTAATGATCCCATCAAGGGACGTTTGCAAGGATAGCTAGAAGGCCAGACTGACAGTGCTGGCGACTCCCCCAGAGGCCACACCTCCATCTCCCGCAACCTCCTCATCTAATGTTCTCTCTGCTTACAAAAGGAGCCAAACACAGTCCTTCGGTTCTTGTTCTAACGGGGGACGCCAACAAGAACGATGACAAAGGCTCTAGCAATGGAAAGAGCACCGTGGAGAGCTCACTGGGCGTGCACTACCTCACCGCCCTCAGGTCCCAGCAACTGATCTTCGTCCCATTCCCACGTCTCAAGCAAAGAGCCTAAGCTTAGAGAGCTGAGGAATTAGCCCACCGCTGCGGAGCTAGTGAGCACAGAAACCCTCACTGGAGTCCAAAGAGCATGCGCAGAATGTGACCTGTTCTCGCGAGAGGATTCTGGACGTAGAAGACCCCGAGTTCAAGCTCTGGCTGTACAACCGTGAGCAAATTCCCTCACTGGTGAGCCCTGAGCTGTTCATTTCTAAGAAGAGGCAAATACAGTGTCTTGGGTTGTTCTGAAGTCAAATTAGATGACCTGGCACAGGTGAGGTCCCCAACAAATAAACTCCCGGCCTGTCTCCTAACCTTCTCTGTATCCTTCATCCTCTGAGATTTCTCACTTTAAAGTTCTTTCTCTATCCTTGTTTTTGAAGCTTAAAGATTGGTGTGTGTTCAAGATTTAAATGAATTTTTAATGGTTCACTCTCTTAAAAAAAAAAAAAAATTATGGGAGGGCTCCAGGCACCCAAAGGCAGTGGTGAAAGATTCTTTCTTCTCGCCCACCATCTTTTAAGAAGGACTTAGTTACCAGCTCCGTGCATCTCAGAAAGCCTTCCAGAGTGGAGAGCTGGGGCTTGATGGAGAGAGCAAACAGCTGCTGGGGAAAGCTCTTATCCCTAAGCAAAGTCTTCCAGAGCAGAACAAAACCTCTCATTCAAGGCAGGGGGATGGTCTGAGCTCATTAATGTCGGGCTTCCAGGACTGGTTCCAAGGGGAAAGGTTTTCACAAACTGCGAATCCCCAGTGATGTGGCAAACCCAAACACAGTAGCCCGGGTCTACAGTGGACTAGATGAAACTCGCATTGTCCGCGTGAAAACCAGCCTGACTAACTCCCAATGTCCTGCAGAAGACAGGGCACGAAAACAAATAAACAAACACCCCAAAAGCAAAACCGAAAAGCAAAAACAAACAAAAACCCTCACAACCCAAGGCTGACTTCTGATTCCAGCACTCTCTTTTTTTAGGTGGTGACCGTTAAGCTAGGTTAGTTCCATGAGCAAGAATGGCTTTCAAGACATGCTTGCCACCTTGGCAACGTCCACCTAAAAGCGCCAACTGTTCCACAGGGCAATGCCTAATAGAAGCCAGACATAGCAGGGGCCCCATCCTGACTGTCATTTCCCTCTACCCCTCCTCCCTCTGTCCTCCCAGCACGGTCCTCACACTTCCACTGGGACCCAGAAAAGAAAATAAGAAACGGGAGGGTAATTAGTCACTGTCACACACGCTGGCCTGGCATTTCCGGATTACCCTGGTGCGGTCCCTGCCCGCCTCCCTGTTGTGGGAGGTAGCTTCAGAGCCACGTATTGGCCTGAAAAATATTGTTTTTACTCTCACACTGATTTCTGTCTCTTGGGTACTATATTTGGCCTTCCTTGATCTTTGTCTTTAACTCACAGGGAGGTGTCTAGTTACATAGGAAAATAAGGAACGGGGCTAAACAAGACTGTTTCTTTTCACAAAACCATTCGAACCTTTTGCTGTTCCTGGGGGTTGGGGTAAAGGAAGAGATGGTGGTCTTTCCTATACCTACATGGGAAACTACATGAGGTACAGGATGCTGCTCTGCCTTAGGCACCTTTCTGACCACCTGAGGTTTCTGGGAACTTCTCTGGTTCCCAGGCCTTCTGGAAGAGCCAGACAAGGAGAAGGACAGACTGTGAGAGGCCAGTGATGTTTGCAGCAAGGACCTGGCTTGTGCAGCATCAGAACATTCCACTGTGTGAGTGTAGTCTTGTTTTCGTGTTTGCTTTTGAAGCAGAAAAAAAAAAAAAGGGCAAATATTTTCTGCTCCAGTTCACATTTCCATATTTTCTTCCAAGCATTTTTATAAGAAAAAAAAAAAAAGAAGTCTAATATGCACACAAACTCCACATTTAGAGTAGGTTGTTGGTAATGAAATTTTTAATTCACTTAAAACCAGTACTTTTCTACTCTCCGATGCCATTAGAAAGAAAGAGCACAGACTTGTGGTGAACGGAAAGGATTTATAAGGAATTTCATCTCATCTTCCTTGCACAGCTTTGAAGGAGCGTGGCAGCCTGGCGTGGCCCTGTCTCTGCATCCTCTCACAGTCTAGAATGTTCTCCCTCATAGCTCCTACAACAGCCCCTAGGCAGATTCTGTCTGGTGAGGGGAAACAGCTAAGATCTCAACAACCTGATGTGCCAGGAGCTCTAACGCCTGCTGGTTAAACAGGAGTGACCACATTATCGGAGGACTGGAGGGCATTTTATACCCCACAGGGAGAACATGTGTTCCCTATATTTATTTGCCTGGCTAGAGGGACCTGTCTGGCCTGCTGAAGTTCCCACAGATGTGTTTTAAAAAGAGCTTGCTTTGGTTGGAAAACAAATTCAAATAGCATCGCCAAAATATAATGGTGGGGGGAGGGGAGGGGAGAGGATGGTGATGGTGACAGAGGTGGGTGAGTTGTCTCTGGACTTGAAGTGGGCACCAACTTCCAGATAAATGAACACAAAGGTTACACCTGAGAGTCTATATGGAGCCTCGGCCTAGACTTCTGAGAGATCACCTGGCTGGATCACCACTAGCTTTCCACAAGGTGGTAGGGATGGGCATTTGAAGAGATGGAAGGGGAAGGCACTTCTGGGGTGCCTGCTGGGTCCTGGCCTCAGGGCAGGAGATAGAGGGACTCACTTCAGCTTCACTAAGAAGGAGCTTGCGGGGGAGGGGGCACAATGCCAGGGTCATACCTTACGATGTTTCACCACGTAGTAGAGGATGGGTGCCCGGCTGCCACCCTCATGTCGAGGCCGCCACACCAGCTCATACGAATCAGTCTTGGAGGTCCGGGGGGAGCTGAGAATGATGGGTGCCTCTGCGGGGGCTACCTGGTCCTCTCCCAGGCACTTCAGGGAAGTCGGCTGTACTGATGTTGGGGGCTTAGCAAGCCCAGGTTGCTCCTGAAGCATCTGGTCGGGTCTGCTGGGTCTGCTGGGTCTGGAGGGTGGCATGGGAGGTGTGGCAGCGACCGGCTTAGTATCCCTCCCGGGTCTCAGGGTCATGTCTGAGGACCAAGCAGGAAAGAGAAGGGAAGGGGGAAGGTGTTAGCGGCCCTGATCGCCTGCCAGGGAGAAAACAGAATAAAATCAGAGAAGACCTGAGATCACCATCAGCCTGCCCCGTGACACACAACCAGGCTCTGCAGAAGAGAGAAGGCTGGCGGCCTTGTCCTGCCAGAAGGAAAAGGAGACCTGTCCGCTAGGACCAGGCCTCTGCAGTTTGGAGGCCAAAGACAAGCCACTTAAGTCTCTGTAACCTGCTGCCTCTATCTTCAGGATACGTGTTTGAATGATGCCAAGGTTTATATTTAAAGTTTTTATTGCTTTTTATTCTCTCTCTCTCTCTCTCTCTCTCTCTCTCTGTGTGTGTGTGTGTGTGTGTGCAGGAGTCAAAGAACAGCTTTGGGGAGTTGGTTGTCCGTGTGGGTCCTGGGGCTTGACCACAGGTCCTCAGGCTTAGCAGGAAGCACTTTACCTGCTGAGCCATCTCACTGGCACTGATGTGATGGTTTAAATGTCAAATGTCCCCTACAGTCTCATGGGTTAAATGATTGGTCCCCAGCTGATTTTTTTTTGGGGGGGGAGGTAGGGTCTGTCTGGAGGAAATAGGCCACAGAGGCATATTTCTGAAGGTTAGTCTTTCTCCCAGTCCCTTCCTCTCTATTCACTGTCCGCCATATAGTTTCTGTCACGGAAACTGACACGAAGCTCTGTCTTATTATGGACCCAGACTCAGTGGGCCCTAAGTGCTCTGCGTTAAAAACTCCAAAACCACGAACCAAAACAAGAGTCCTTCCCTCTAAGTTGTTTTCTCCTTCGAAGTTATTTTCTTTGTCACGATGCTGGAAAAAATGACACAGAAAATTGGCAACAGAGAGGTGGGATTGGTGCTGCAACCAAACCCGCCACGAGGTTTTCGCGCCTTCAGGGCTGATTTAGAGGGGGGTTTGTAGAATGGACATGAGTGCTAAAGCAGCTGTAAGGTGCTGTCTGTAGAGGCTGATGGGCTTTGGGTGGGATCTCAGGAGAGCAGGGTGTCGATGAGATGACAAGGAGGCTGTCCTCGGGCCTTAAGACAGAACAAGAACTCTGCGAGGAGTCGGACTGGAAACCATGCGTGTGACACTGTGGCAAAGACATTGCGGGAAGCTACATTTGAAAGTGACTAGAGGAAATTTCAAGGAAGCCCGGCACCCAGGCCACGGTTTGGTTACTGTTAGCTGACCTGTCTCAAGAGTTAGGAACAAGAAGGAATGAGAAAACGATGTGGAAAAATAGACATTTGGCTGAGGAGGTTGTTAAAAATCATCAGAGCCATTAAGAGGAAGCCACGTATTTTGCACCAAGATGGTTCAAAACGTGTCTTGAGGACATGTCAGGAAATGGCTCGACCTCACTCAGAGCAGCCTTAGAGGTATAAAGGCTTTAAGCCATTTGAAAGACTTTGCTTTGAGAAGAGAACTCTTGGGCAACGTGTCACAAGCTTGTCACACAGGGAAGTGTTGCCGCTTCAGGCAGCCAGCCAGACATTCATGGACCACTGTGTTGTAGGGGTGATCCAAATAGCTTGGGCAAACAAAAGCTTTGGTGCCATCCACAGGGCACTGGTTGAGTAGACATGCAGAACGCAAGAGTTGTGAGGTCAGTGGCCCTTCCTCCCGTATTTTAAGGGAAAGTCTGGGAGGCAATGCATAGCAGGATCACAGTCCCTATGGAGAGCCCTTAAGATGGTGAAGCAGGCAGCTTTGGGATGAGTAAAGTCCCCAAGATACATTCAAACACAGAATATTTGCCAAGCAAAGCAACTGGCAACACATGGCGCTAACCCAAGAGAGACCATGACCACAGGGTCAGGATGCCCAAGACTGCTGAAGCCCACATCCATGTTTTGCCCTAAACACTAGATATAGAGTTACATGACTTAAGGCTTGGCCTGCTGGGTTGTGGTCTTGCCTTGCTCCTATCTCTCCTTTCTGTGTCATTCCATCTTTTTGGAATGGGTGTGTTTACTCTGCGCTATTGCAATCTGAAAGCATATGACCAATCTTTTATTTTGTAGTGGCTCAAAGCTAAGAGTCTGTCTTAAGTCTTAGAAGAGACCTTCAACTGGTACTTTTTAAAGATTTTTTTTTCTTTAAATCTGTGTATGTATACATATGAATTTATGGGTGGGCACTTTGTGAGTGCAATTGCCTTTGGAGGTCAGAACAGGGAGTCAGAGACCCTGAGCTAGCATTACAGGCAACTGTGATCTACCTGACATTGGTGCTGGTGACTGAACCTGGTAATGACGGCACTGAACTGTGCCATCCATTGTAGTTTTATCTCTGAAATGTTTCCCATGGTTTCATCTCCTTTATAGGCAGAGGGGATCTTTCTCACGTTCTCTACCTCACCGGATCCTTGCTGAAAACACAGTAGATGCCAGGTCAGTATAAGCATCAACTGAAATGACTCTATGAATGAATCTAAAGAGTTCCATTTATTTGAGAAAAGAACTGTACAGTCTTCCTGCTCCGATTGGAGCTTCTGACATCTGGGCCCCTTGCACTCACCTGGCCGTGCAGTCCTCAGTTGGACCACCGCGTGGGCACTCCCCACTTCATTCTCAGCCATGCATTGGTACACGCCTTCGTCCTCAGGCCCGACACCGATCACACGCAGGGCTCTCCGAGACAGCCGCAGGCGCTGGCTGGAGGTGAGGGGCACGGCGTTCCTCAGCCACAGAACAGAGGGTGGGGGGTTTCCGCGCACCTCACAGGTGAGCTTTGCACTCTGGCCCCACGGGATGACCAGCTGGGACAGCTCCACAGTGACCTCAGGGGGTTCTGCAGAGAAGACACATCAGAATCGGGAGGGCTGCATTTTCCCCCCTCCAGGATGACACAGGCTAGTGGAGACACAGCTAGTTGAAACACACTCTTTCCTCCTCCCTGGCAGTTGGGTTCTCTCTATGGGAGGAGTGGGGGGAGGGAGTGTCTACATACCTAAAGAGCACACCAACCAAGGTCCAGGGCCTAAATCCTGGGATCTCAGAATCTCTGTTTCCCCAGTGTGCTTCCCTGCTTTCAGCTCTGTGACCTTTCACAACCTAACTCTCTCTGAGCTAGGGTATATGCTTCTGGAAGGGCCAGGAAGGTTAGAGGGAAGATTAAGGAGGAAGTCCGTAAAGATGCTCACCAAACACCTGGACATTGTAGAGAATGACAGCCACACCGGGTTCCCCAACCCCGTTGCTGGCCATACAGCGGTAGGTGCCTGAGTCCTCCTCACTGGTGGTGTCGATCAGCAAGTTGCTCAGCAGGAATCGGGTCTTGTTGTAGGCAGCAATGCTGGACCCATCCTTGGCCCACGTGACTCGAGGTGGCGGGATCCCACTGGCCACACACTCCAGTATGAGACTCTGGCCTTTGGTGACAATGACAGTCTGGGCTTCCAGTGGGTAGATGATGCGGGCAGCCTCAGCAGTGGACCCTGGAGAGGGGAGGAGGGACACACAGAGTTAAGACTTGGACTTCTTTCAGCCTGTGATGGCCCAGCCCCAGAAGGATTTCCGAGAGCATGGGCTTGAGATGAAAAAAGTCCCTCTGAGGCTCACAGCCCAGCTTATACAATGTCACTTGTCAGATTGTTTCGCCTCAAGTCCTGCTTGACATCAGGCAGTGCACGCTGAGCCTGAGGACAAAGTGAGACACAAGGATCTGCTGGGCTCCAACTCGACTTCAACATCCAAGTCAGTGTGTCCCTTCCAGGGTGGGCAACCCGCTAAGCTGAGCAGCAGCCACTGTTGAAAGTCATACACTTCTTACACTCCAAAGTCCCCAAACACAAATCAGTGACCCTGTCAGGTGCTCAGAGGCGAAAGCAGACATCTTTCTCAAAGCTGGGGAGAAAGTGCACAGACTGGCTGCAAGGCAGACACTCTTCAGCGTCCTGCTATCCCAGGATCCCTGCAGGGCCAGCCACTGGCAACTCCAGTTTTTATAAACCCTGGAACACACAGTTTTAGAGACTCTCTATTTCTACTTAGGAAGAAGAGAAAGAATTTTGCTCCATTAGCTTTGGGAGAAAATCCACCTCAGGTGCTCGGTAGTAGTAGTTCACTGAGTACTTGGGGAACCTTGAATGGGTGCTTGGGAGGTGAGGGTGTTTGCTCACGAATGAGGGAGCCTGTGATACCTCTATAGATTTTCTGCAGAGGGAGACATTGGGAGTAAGGAGCAGAAGGCAGGCCCAGAGGCTATCCACAATAGTGCCCCTTGCATGAAGCCTCTGTGTTCTACATTCCCACCCAGCAGAATCATCCCTCCTGCAAAGTCACACTGAGAAGCGGGAAGTGATTTGCCCTCCACAATGAGCTATAAGAGCAAGCAAGGCTGGGGTGCCGCCACCCCTCTACCCCTAGGCTCACAGACCCCGAACTTGGTCTGCCCCCAAGGTACCCCTCTCCCTTTCCAGCTTTGCTGGCCTCTATCCACAATAGCCCATCGACAAGTGAGTCTGGTCCTTACGGCGCACACGCAGCCGGTCACTGGAGCCGGAGGTTTTCACTTCCTGGGTTACTGGGTTGTAGGCGGCACACTTGTACATGCCCTCATCCTCCTGGCTGGCATTGACAATCTGGAGATTCCCTGACGGCATGATCAGGTAGTTGTCTGTGAAGCGTGGAGGGGAGAAAGAAGATGCGGTGAGTTTGGGCCCGGAATCTTAGTCAAGTCTGAAACTCCCTTAGAGCTGAGGTGTTCCGAGGAGAATCAGACAGAGCCTGAAATGCCATTCTCCACGTAAAACCTAGCGTGGGCAGAGTGCCAGAGTAATGAACAGACCCCTACCCTGCTTGGCTGTCTGCCCCTGAGTTAGTGCTTGAGTATGAGGATCATCTTACACTCTCAAGGAAGCTAGAGGAGGGCAGAAAGGATGCCGGGCTTAGGATCAAGCTGGACCTGAGCTCTGAGTCTACAGGATACTGTGTGATTTTGAGGAGTTAAGCAGCCTCTTAGATCCACTTACAAAAAAGCAGGGTGCCTGCTGCTAAAACACTATTAAGGCAGAGGTGCGTGCCACACAAACGGGGAAGAGGTGAGTTTAAAGAACTGGCTTCAGCACTTTCTACCCCTCTGTGTCATGGTCAACAGTCTAAGCCACCTGGTTCTTGAAATCCTTCTCTGGAAGAGGAATATTCTGACCCCTAGCCATTGCCCTCCCTGGGTCGGCTCCTGAAACCACGTAGTGTGCCTTGCCAGCCTGGAAGGTTTTGTCTGCTCCTGATCTAAGTGTGTCATGAGTAGAGCCTGAAGCATGTACACAGGTTTCTTGGGCAGGAGGCAGACTGGCGACTTCTGGACAGCCCAGCAACAGGGTGGCCCCCAGTTTCCCGGCAGGCACAGCACTGGCCGTCAGTCAGCTCTGAACTCTGTCCTGCTGTCACCTCCTGGGAGTCAGGGTGTCACTAAGCTTGGTGCCTGCCTGCTGCTGGGCCACCCAGGTGTGAGCTGCTTAGGCAAGTGCCAGATGGAGCGAGTCTTGCCTGGGGCTGCTGCCAAGGCTCTGCTGGGCACAGGAATTAGCGCTCCTGCCTTCTCCTCTCTCCTCTCCGCTGTTTCTGAGTGGTTGGACCAGGGTGCTGACATTTCAAAAGCAGCTTTCTGTCTTTTCTGAGTTGTTCCCCACCCCCACCACTAAGATTTTTAATCACAAACATACCTTCTCTCCATAAGCAGAAACATCTATAATATGAAAGGGATACATTTTGAGTTACAAGGCCATGGCAAGTTACGTTGACTTGGCCTTACATGTAAGTTTGTTATGGGATGGGATGACTTCATCTTAACGGACATACGCCTCCCTGTCGCCAATGTGGACCAAACTGCGGCCTCCCCTAGGCCAACCATCATGTCCACTGTGGTCTGAGCAGGAAGCTGTGAGAGCTGAGATTAACCCCAGTGCCCAGGAAATGGGGGCAGCTGTGCAGCTCCACCAAAAGACTGTTTTACCATGTGGGGGAAGCTTCCCGCCTACCAGGGAATGCTGAAGCTCTGGGGACACTGTACTTGCCAGACAGCCTTTCTCTACATGCCTGGGGACCGGCTTGAACAGGGAGCGTCTGGAGTCAGCCATGTGCCGAGTGCCTGATCAAATGGCAGCAGCTTGGCAACACGTTCCAGGGCCCCACAAGATGATTTGAAGTCCCCACGACGGGACGGAGAACACTCCATCATGGAAACTGGCCCCTTACGAGGACAGCTGGCTAGCCTGAGGTCGGGGCTGTCAGCGTGATCATGGGGACTCAGGGAGGTGGCGGCAGAGGAAAGCAGATGGAAGCCAGATCTCCAGGGCTTTGTGTTGCTGTCCCTACTATTCCTTACCTCTAGAGGCCTCCAGCCACTCCTGTTTGACACTGTACCGGACCTGGGCTTTGGGATGGCTCTCAGGCAGGTGGCAGGCAATGACAGCTGTGTTCCCCTCATCTACTTCGATCACATGCTGTACATCTAACTTAAAGTCCTGGAGATCTGTGGAGAGAAAGGAAGGCTCCATTCAGACCTAGCAGGTTTGTGTTGGAAGTCTCACTAAATGGCTTCAGAATCTACTGGGGGGCATAAGAGAATGCTGAGAGAGTTCTAGGCCTCTGGGGGGGCTATAAGGTTTATCAGATTGAACTGCGAAGCCCTCATCACTGTACAGATGAGGGTCCATCACTGTGTTGACAGACTGCACAGCCACCTCAACTTGAGGTCTATATAAACATAAGTTTGGGGAGGCATGGAGAATGCTACTAGAAGATGCTCAGAATGGTTTCTTCTGTGACACTGAGCCCTAAGAGTAAGCTGCTTCTACTCAGCTGTCCTGGGTATGGGTCACAGTCAGGGCACAAATGTCCAAGCACAGTTGTCAGGATCTGCAAACGGACACTGAAGCGAAGAGTGAAAAGAAATGTTGATGTTTTCTTCCAGTTCCATCAAGAACAGCCTCCCAGGTCCTTTTCACACATTCGCACTGAAAAGTGGCTCAGTTACCAACTACGATCATAGACAAGATGCTGCCTCCCAGGACCTACAGACTCTAATGACTACTCCTCTCTTGGGGGTGATAGCTGGGGCCCTGTGGATGCCCTAGTGATTTTCCTAGGTAACAAGAGATCTCCCAGGACACCAGGAAATCCCAGACGGCACCCTAATGTGGAATCTGAGAGAAGCTGAGGGTCTGGACACAGGCTTTCGCATCCTCTGGTGTCCCATGGCTATTTCTTCTGTCTTAGCTTTGAACGAGGACTGGGTCTACACTAGAAGAAGACAGAGACCAGCCTGGTGTGAAAGCAGGATGTTTCCCAAATGATCCGTGTGTCTAAAAAAAAAAAAATCTTTTTGCATGGGCCAAGTCACTGATGCTGCTGAAAAGCTGGGCCATGTCTACAACAAAACCACATTCCGAACAGGAAACTCGTTTTTCAGGATTGTAGCCAGATCTATTTTGAGAGAAGGAATAAAGACTACAAAGAAAGGGATGAAAATATTTTACCCAGACACTTCTTTTTTCAATGTGGCAACTGAGGAAGCCATGGAGGCCCACTCTTAAGAGTACAGACCAGTCCAGACTTTGCTCAGACTCCAGGCACTAGACTTCCTGCAATTTCGCTGCAAGATTCCACCTGCTGGCAGTGTTGTTTCCATGGGCCACCCAGAAAAGGTGAGCAGAGTAGGCAGAAATAAGATTTCTCAGAAAACATGAGAAATAACCACCCCCAGATAAGCTATAGTCACCTTGGGGAACCTGGTGATCAAGTTACTGGCAAGGTCAGGGAGGCTACCTAGTTGGAACTTTCTAGAAGTTGTTAGCTGGGCCGCAGTAGGGAAGGAAGCCCACTGTTGTGCAATGAAAAGATCATTGTGCCTTTCATTTCAGTGTTAAACTGTTCACTCTTGAAGGACAGAGACGAAGACTTGTTCATATATGTCCTCTGAGCCTAACTTGGGTCTTGGCTTATGTTGACAGTATGATGTTAAATAAGTGAAATCCATGGAAGGTAAGTTTCACAAGTTAGATGCTCATTTACATGACCTCCAAACTCAAAATCTCTCACAAAGCTTGGTTTGTGTCCTGAGCTCAAGACAAGGTCCTGACACAAATGCTCCATGAATATTTAATTATAGTGTGGCCAGCAGCAGTTGTTTTGGAGAAAGAATGTCTGGTACTTGGGAGGTTAGATCCCCTTGCACTGGAGTTATGGACAGTTTTGAGTTGCTCTTCGGGCACCGGGAATTGAACCGGGATCCTCTGGAAGACCAGTCATCTTAAGTCCTTAATCACTTGTGAACGAAGGATGCTGGCATCTTCATCTTTGCACTGGAGCCTGCAAATTATGTAGCCCTGAGCTGGCTGAGCCCCTTGGTAAGTGCGACGGATGAGTTTCGCTCTGAGAGGAAGAAGATAAACTACAGGAAAAGGGGGTGCCTGAGCTCATGTCCTAGCCGAACACAGGCGGTGCTGCTCCTTTAGAACACGAAAAGGCCCTAATCCTCCCTCAGGGTAGGGCGCCTTGTACCTGCCAAGTCAGGAAGCTCCCCAGAAAGCGAGCTATGAGAAACTGCACTTCAGAAGCATCTGGAAAATTCCTCAGGCGCTGAGAAGCGCTCTCATCCACGGTCTAATAAATCTAAAGCCACCCCACCAAGAGCTGTTTTCCCCACCCCCCTCCTTTCTTTACATCATTCCAAGGAAAACTGCCTCAAGCAACAGTGTGCTTAAGCCTAGCAGATCTAGCAGATCGTGTTGCAAGAAAGATGTGAGCAAGTGAAAGAAGCCTGGCACTGAAACACCATCTCCATCATAATGGCCCCAGGCCCCTGCCCACCACAACTGAAGGCTCAGCCCGGCACCCACCGCACCAACCCAATGCTAGAGCACTGGGGCGTCCTTATGGTCCTCTTGGCTCTCACCGCATCCTCCGACAACTGTTAGGCTGTGCATTCGGGCAAGCATGAAGCTGGGCACTGGTCAGCCACGCAGCCCAACTCTCCCTTTGTTCTGCTGCCAACATGTGCACAACAGCCCATGCGGGCAGGGCCCTGGACACCCCATCTGGGTGCCCCACTCCTCACGGGGGCTGCCTGCCAGGCGAGGCTTCTTGGCTTCCAAACAAATAAGCAGCAGTTTGGTCTTTGCTGCCGTCCCCTCCTTGTGCCTCCTTAGCTTAAATCTTAGCTGTCACTTCCATCACTCCCAGTTTGGCTGCCACAGTAAAATTCAAGTCTCACTAGGGGATCAAAGGCGCAGTAATGAAGTGAGGAATGATGTAAAAGTCAGGGCCCCTATTCCAGCGTTCCCGGTCAGGAAGGAGGCTGCTGGCTTCACGTGAAGGGGAGCAGTCCCTTTCCAGGCCAGGCTCCGCACAGCAGTTTCCTGGCCCTCAACAATGCCTCACTGGGAATAACGGGCAGGCCTTTGGTACAAATGGGGTTAACGGGCTTCTGTTGGCAGAAGGGTGGGTCAGGTTTCATGGGAAATGGCTTGATAGGTCACACACCTGTCCTTGCCTGTGGTCTGTGTGCCTGAGAAATGCATTGCAGGAATATTTTCTCAGCTTTATTCTTTTTACCTTCCCTCACATCCTCCTGTATGCTCTCTCGGCACATTCTTTCAGCTACTTCACTAAATGGTCCAGTAGACCCACTTGTTTCTCAGATCTCCACAGGTCAAAGCCCTGGTCTCTGCGGCCACTTCTGAGGCTACTAACACGCCTTACAGTCACAGTACTTTCTGAGAAGGCCCATAGTGTTTGGGGCTCTATTAAGAGCCTGGCCTGGTTCCTGCCCCTGAAAAGCTCAGATTCCAAAGGGAAGCTGCATATTCCAATGTGTTGTTTCTGTTAAACGCCTAGATGCACTGTCTGTGGGAATTTCTCCCAATGTATACTGTGTGCTGTGTTCCACACTTCCTTTTTCCACTTGAAGGGAAAGTCAGGCCCAAATTCTCTTGGCCATGGGATAAAACAAAAAAGCACAGACAGATACGTACAAGCATACCCTCACTTCTGGCAAGTGTGAGAGCACATGCAGCACATTTTATCTTGAGTCCATTTGACTTTTTTTTTAAAAACCACTTTCTAGTTCCCATCACTCTGCTCTTAATAAGAAGCTCTTAATAGTAAGTAGAACACGCTTGGTACTGGCGGTGCACACCTTTAATCCCAGCACTTATGGGGCAGGAGGATTTCTGTGAGCTCAAGGCCAGCCTGGTCTGCAAAGTGAGGTCCAGGACAGCCAGGGCTACACAGAGAAACCCTGTCTCAAAACACTAAAATAAGTAATATAATAGTGATTATTAGAGTTAGGATCGTGAATTAAATTACAATACTTGGAGAGAGACGCCTCCATATCCTCGCCCTCAATACAAACTGTCAAATCTTAGTGGAAGGCTTTCCGCCTCATTTTCAAAGGTTTTATGTGTCTAGCTACACAGTGTCTGGGATCTCAGCTCCATGTTCCTAGTATAACCCTGAACCCCACTTTCTAAGAGTTCTTCACTCAGTCTTCTCCTTGAATACCCGCCCCCCAGCTGATAAGTCAAAGCTCTTTCTGTTCAGATAGAAAAGATGGCGCCTTCACTGGATGCTAGGGGAGTTACCAATGCCCCCATCTCTGTGAGTGTTCTGGTCATGCAGGCATTTATCGTATAGTCCCATCCCGTACTCCCCTTGTGTTCTGAGAGATCAGAGGACAAGCCTGCACTTATCTGCTGTGGTTTGGATGGAATCCACCAGGTTGTGGGCACCACATGGGGCTCACTTGGCAAAGCTACTGGGATGCTTAGGAGCCTCAGGGCCATGGGCAAATTTCTGGGCTTACTGTTAATTCTATTCCCCAACTCTCATGGCCTCCAAGCCTCAACTTGTCCCTGCGACAGCTTGTTGTGTCTATGGCTGATGTTGCAGAACTTGGGAAGAAGCCTGTGCTAATGACACCACTACTCAGTGACACACAGACCCCGTGGTCTTTTTTCTGCCCCTCAGTCACGCTGGCCCGTGGGCAAGGAAGTAGAGGCACTGGGTACCTTTTCTGGCTGAATCCCTGGTACACAGCTTCATGGAAGGACTTGGGTGTGGCAATGACGAGGCAGAGGGTCCACGGCC
>NW_026596064.1:22728164-22776972 GCF_907164565.1 Psammomys obesus
AGCCTGGCACTTGGAGAGCAACTGGGGTTGCCATGGCTTGGGCAGGCTTTTCAGAAGCTGAGCATTTGAGGAAATGAATAAGCGCTTAGCAGTGGGTAGCCAGGGCACACAGACCATTAAAGCTAAACACAACTGTAATTCACGAGGCTGGCCCTCACCAGTGTTTTCTGCCACTCAGCCATTCTGGTACTCACAATTACACCAGGTGCCCACAGAAAATGCAAAGGAAATAGATGGGCCCGGGACAGTGGGGGCTTCTAACCTAACAGATCAGACAGGTGCGGTCAACCTAAGGCACAACACAGTCATACACCGGAGTGGTGTCCCCAACAGCTCCTCCACCGACAGCCCGAGTAGTCACACTGCCTCAAGCCGTGTGCAGTTTAGAGGGGAAGCTGGAGAAGCAAGCTTCGTGCCACACTTGGCAGGCCAGGATGGTGGATAAATACGTTTGCTCTCTTTGGGATTTTTTTTTCCCCTGCCAATCCAATTGTACAAATAATTTTGGCTCCAAACAAAACGCTTTACTGACAGCCATGGAAACATGACATGAAATTTCTCAAACACACTTGCTGATGAAAGCAAGGCAGGCTATGCTGTCTTTTATTTAAATAAAAACCAGTTTCTGTGGGTGGGGGGAAGTTTTGCATCTGCCAAACAGATTAGCTGTTAAATCATTTTTTGTTGTTTTTTTTTGTTTTGTTTTGTTTCATTTTTTTCTCCTCCGTTGAGGTGTAGTTTCCCACATTTGAAAGGTGGAAGGGCTAAGAACAGAGGGAAGGTGAAAGGCTGGAAGGCAGAAACTAAAGGCAAAAAATAAAACCAAAACAAAACAAAAACCATGGTCAAGGCAAGAGAGAGAAAATTGGGAGCAAGAACAGGAGAGAAGGCACAGAGGCAAACGTGTGAATGGAAGGAAATTAAAAAAAAAGGAACCTATTTTGCAATGTTATTAAATGATTTGCAATAAACTGGCTTAAGGCTTTAGGAATTTTTTTTTTTTTTTTTTGGCTTGAACCAATTAAAAATATTTTTAAAAGACATAAGAGAACATGAAATGCGATTAATCCTCAAAGGCAAGTCGAAGATGGAGCCATGTCTCCACGGAGTCTGGCAGCCAGCTGCACGGGGAGATGTCTGCAGCCCTCCTCATTTATCTGGCTTCAGTGCTTCTGCGAGGTAGGGCTGGCGCACAGAGCTTCAGTTTCTTTTGGACCCGATGAAATAGTTTGGAAAAAAATACATCGAAGGAAGAGAGAGGGGAGGGAAAAAAAAAAGGGGGACTTACTTGCCAACAACCCACATCACACATACTTCTCTGATCATCCAAATATAAATATAAATATAAACTTAGCAATGGGAAAATTCATGTGAATCCTGGTGGTCTGGACTCATCAGAGGCAAAGCTGGATCTCAGCATGGTCTTTGTGAGGGCTGGTGGCCAGGGTAAGGAGAGAGGAGAGTGAGAACAGGAGCCGGGCAGCTTGGAAGGGAGCAGAGACCATTGGGCATGGCCCTTGTAATCAGAATTCCAGGTTGGAGAGACAGGCCCACTGTCCTGCGGACAGAGGGGCTCATGTGGCCCTCCTCTCTCCCTACACATTTGTGGGGGCTGCTGCTCTCAACAGCACTGGCTTTCCCTTAAAGCTTCCAATGACTGTCTCTCTCTTCTAACATATTTATTTAGCATGTGTGTGTGCTCGTGTGCCATCTAGCTTGTAGGATCTGGTGACTAAACTCAAGTGTCAGGCCTGCACGAAAGTGAGGCTGCCCGCTGAACCATCTTGCCAGCACCCCGTTTTGTTGAATGTCCTCCACACTTTCGACTTCCATCATTTTTTTTTTCCTAAAAGCCCTTCTGTATTATCACCCTGTTTTTACACAAATTCCTTCTTCATTCTATTGATGCCACACCCAACTCATTAAAAAAATAGTTTCAGGGTTTTGTTTTTTTAATTATACAACCTGTTTTTGTCTAGTCTTCATAAAAATGCAGAGATTTACTAGAACAAAGACTGTAAGGCTTACTTTCCAAGCACAGAAAACACAGGACTTGTCACATAACAAACAACAACAAAACACAGAGCTGTGGGAAACAATAGCCTAGGGACGAAAACTGCCAAGAGAATGAACTGCCCACTTAACGTGTAAAAGCACCTCAAAGGGAAAATAGCTCCGTGTAGGTTTTAGCTTTTTTTGTAGTAAAGTGTACTCTTGCCTAAAAAGCTAGTTTTTTATGTTTTCTGTTGTTTTCCTAAAGGGCCAGGTCATGTGGGTAACTGGGGGTGTATGCTTCTGTTAATTAAAACTTGATAATAAATAGATATGTAAATAAATAAACTTGATAATAAATAAATACAATAAGCAGTTAACTAATACTTGATAATAAATAAATACACAAAATACTTGATAATAACTAAAGTACTTGATGACAAATAAATAAAACAATAAATAGTTAATTAATACTTGATTTGAACTATGATACAAATGTCTAGGTGTCACGGCTTCAAGGCTTCGAAAGGAACTAGGCAGCAGCCTTAAAAGAATGTATCAAGCCTCACTCACATTCCTACTGATTTCTTTTTCTTTTCTTTTCTTTGTATTTTTAATTTGAGACAGGGTCTCCACTGTGCAGCCATGGCTGCTGTTAAGATTCGATATGCAGACCAAACTGGTCATGAACTCACAGAGATCCTTCCTGCCTCTGCCTCTGGAGTACTGAGATAAAAGGTGTGTGCCACCATGCCCAGGTTAATTTTTAAATAGATTTCGTGGGTATGTGTGTTAAGACTATCCATTTGGGCAATAAGAATCAAGGGTTAAAAAATCTGGGGTTGCACCACTAGCTGAGGGGACAGTAAGATTAATAGCTGCTGGGAGAGGGCGGGGCCGTCGTCTCTAGTGGAGGGTTGAGCACTCGCCAGGGTAGGACCCACTCCCAACAGTATCTGGGATTTGAGAGGAGGAGGAAGAGGAGGAAGATGACAACCTGAAATTGGGTGGATAAGGAGGTGGGGAAGGGAATCTGAGAGGAGATAGAAGAGTCAGGTGACCAGGATCAAAAATGGTGTGAAAATCTCAAATAATTAATTAAAATAATTTTAAAAAAATCTGGGGCTAGAGAGTTCGGCTTGGTGGTTAAGAATGACCATTCTCTTGCGGAGGAGCCGCGTTCAGAGTCCAGCACTGACACTGGGTGGCTCACAACCATCTGTGACTCTAGCTCCAGAAATCCAAAACTTCTGTGGGCACCTGCACTCTCACACTGCCAAATGCATGCGTGTGCGCATACACAAAACGGACCTTTTAAAAAGAGAGTTAATTAGCCTCGAGTGGAGATGGCTCAGTAGTTAAGCATACCCAGCTGTCTTCCAGAGGACCCAGGTTCCGTTCCCAGCACCCACTGTGGGAGCTAACCCCGGGGGATCTGGTGCCCTCTGCCGGTACTACATGTGCGTGATGCACAGACTGCAGGCAGGCAAACATTTATACATAAAAATAAGAGTTAAAAACCTTAGTCTTGGCATTTTGATGCATCCACAGATTGCTTCATAATCTACTTTTCTGTCATCATCATAAGAAAACTGGGGCCCACGTCAGTAGAGAAATTCTTATAGACTGAATGCTCTGCTGCCTCAATATTTTATTTCTTAAAATTCACTAAAACTCAACAAAACAAAATTTAATTTCTCTTTACTTTTATTTCTTCTTTCCTTTCTTCATTCATTCCTTCTTTTCTTTCTTTCTTTCTTCTTTCTTTCTCTCTTTCTCTCTTTCTTTCCCTTCCTTCCTTCCTCCTTCCCTCCCTCCCTCCCTTCTTCCTTCCTTCCTTCCTTCCTTCCTTCCTTCCTTCCTTCCTTCCTTCCTTCCTTCCTTCTTTTCTTTCTTTCTGTTGCTCTCTCTTTAAAGTTAGCATATAAAGTAATGCATTTCATCATGGTCATTTTCATACACATATGAGTCATCAGTCTCTGCTCCTAATATATCACATTTGGCAGAGAAATCTTACTATCTTTGTTCACTGACTGCAGTTCCTTTCCATCTCTGTAGATCAAAGAATTTCCCTTTCTAAACCTTCACTGATGGCCTACGGCAGATACAGATATGGATCTTTCCGGTTGCTTCCCTTTAGTCAAAGATTGTGCCACCAGAGGGTTCTAGCAGGGACGCTAAGGAAACTGGGAAGTGGAGCCCCACTGCAGACTTAGGAAGGTGGATGAAAGATTCCTAGAGAGGTACTTGAAGTCTTGAAAACTGAAAGAGTAAGCTGAAGGGGGCAGGGCTGTGCTAGGTGAGATGGATGCAGCACACTGGGGCTTCAGCTCTACCCTGTGGTCCCTAAAGTCACTGCCTGGTGATGTTAATCATAGAGAATCAGTCACTGGAAATAAAGCACCGTTTTCTTTCTTTCTTTTTTCTTTTTCTTCCTTTCTTTTCCTTCCTTCCTCTCCTTTCTTCCTTCCTTCCTTCCCTCCCTCCCTCCCTCCCTTCTTCCTTTCTTTCCTCCATTCTTCTCTCTCTCCTTTTAACAGGGTTTTTCTGTGTAGCTCTGGCTGTCCTGTAACTTGATCTGTAGACCAGGCTGGCCTTGAACTCAGAGATCCACCTGCCTCTATCTCCTGGGATTAAAGGCAAGGGCCATCACCACCAGGCTTAGCACCATTTTTTTTAATAGAAAAAAAAATGCTGAGGTGTTTTTGTTTGTTTGTCTGCTTGCTTGCTTGTGTGTTTCATCTGTTTTTTTGTTTATTAGATATTTTTTGCCGCTGTTAAGTGATGAGATTTTCATTCAGATGCGTTCTCTAGTTCTCAAACTGTTCACCAGGCCCCAAAACGGTTGGAAGACTAAAACTAAGGTCAGAGTAGAAATCATTAAACTTCCCCACATATACTAGAGTGGAGCGTGAAGGAACTTATCAACTCACTAAATCATCTCTCCTCATCTTACAGAAGGCACCTTGCATCATGCCCCCCAGCGCCCTGTAGTTTCAAACCAAACTAATCAAGCCTCCTCCCATCTTTAGCACAACCGGCTTCCTGTCGGCCTCTCCTTTTCTCTTAGCTTAGACATAGGACCTACGAGTTTGTTTGTGTGGGCAGGTGGTTGAGAACACAAAGAATCGGAGAGGGGGTCGGGAATCTTTAAACATAGTCTTGGTAAAAGTACCATAGACCTGAGGTCGGTTTGGGAAAAAGTGAATTGTACCCCTGGCTCTCTCAGGCGGATATCCAGGGCTAAGGAAGATACTCTGTGCAGAGCTGACGGCACAGGTCAGTCTAGGTGCTTCTCCCAGGTTGCATAAGATTAGTGCTGCTGCTGTTGCCACTTGAAAACTCCACCAGAATATCAGGGGTAATTCTTGCAAGATAATTTCATGCCTTATTTATCTGAAACTAGAAGAAATTAGCTATGACTTCGGCCTAGAGCCACAGGCATTTTTATTCTTTTTTCTCCCCCACTAACATATTCAGTTGCTTAGGGCCTTCTGGGTCTGAAGGGTGATTTTCTTGCTCACCTGGCCAAGTCAAACACATCATTTACCACCAAAAGCACTAAATTTCAAACTAAGCCAGTTCTCCCTTTCCAAATCCTGGCTGCCATGAAACTGTCCCAGGCCTGGTTTCAGCTGCAGACTGCCTTCCCCTCATGGGGCAACTCAGGAAGCCACCTGTGTTTTCTTTTCTCCCCCAACTCTTTTTTTTTTTTAACTCTGCCATCCCTTCATCCCTTCATTCCAAAGCAAAGGGCTTATACAGAAGTCCACGAGTTAGCCAAGCTGCTACACATTTTTATTTTTTTTCAATTTGGAGCAACTGGCTCCTTCTTGTTTTCTCTGGGAGTCAAGCAGACTGTGCCAGACTGCTGTGTGTTGGAGGTTAAAGATGCTACTGCAGGACAAACACACATACAAACAAAACTTAGAACTTCTTTCTGAACCACAACATGTACAGTCCTTAAAGGGAAAGAGACAAAACAGTGAAAGAAAGAGAGTGGAGAATGGCATGGAATACAGCTGACTCATGAAGCTAGATTAAGAATTTGGTAACGGGGTTGAATCAGGGAAGGCTGGAGAGCTAGCTTAGTGGTTAAGAGTACTAGCTGCCCTTCCAGAGGGGCTGGGTTCCGTTTCTATACATACAATCATGTGTAATTCTAGTTCCAGAGGATGCCACACTCTCTTCTGGTCTTTTTGGGCACCAGGCATGCACATGGTATGCAGACGTACACACAGGCCAAACATCCATACACATAAAAAATTTAAAAATAAAAAATTTGGTAGTGTTCACTATGGGAAAATCTGTGTTGTTCCAGAAACTGTCCCTAGGTCTGTCCACCATGTGGATGGCTGAATTTAATTGTTAAAGGCTTGGGGGTGGCATGTAAAGATTCAAAACAGTAAAGATAAAAGCAGATCCACACATCCTCCATGATTCAGTTCCTGAGTCTTTCTTGGTAATTGCCACCTCCAAACTTGAAATAAATCCATTGCTAGCCTCTCAGTTCCCATTAAAATCTGTTCACATCTCTGACAGACAACGTGGGGGGTTGCCACATGGAAGATCATTTTTTCCATTAGACAGAGAGGTCCTCAATGACCAGGACTAGATCTTACTGTGATGTACTGGAAATCCTAAATACATCACAGTTTTTAAGACACTAGCTTCCCCATGACATCCAAATAGAGGAGTCAATGCTGGAGAATGGTTTGCAGTTTCCCAAGATGGGCTCATTGACTTTGGTTTCGCCTTACTGAAGTCTTTAAGGATAGATTACATATTTTAAGGAGTGAGTGCCTGAGGATAAAACTAAATTAAAGGGGGGGGTAGATAATGAATTGAGGCAATAGAATATGTTTTAGAAAGAGCATCATAGTGATGGCTGGAGATAAAGTTCTTGATATAGGTTTGGTTAGCCTGGATATTTCCTTCTCTTTTAGTCTCTCTAACTCTCTGTTCTAAAAATAGGAGGGGGGGAGGTAGCTAAAAGTTAGTACATATTATATAAGTGGTAAACTGAATTTAAAGTAAAACTCAAGACCCAATATATATGCATATTTTTACAAAAAAAATACCAACAAATTAAACCTCATACACAAAGACCTTAATGAAATTGTCAAATGTGTCCAAAGCAATTTCTGACAACACACAGGTACCGAGCCAAGAAGGCTCCATGAAGCCTGTGCCTTTATCCTTTGGGAGGTTGTAATGGATAATCTTGGTTCTCAACTTGACTACATCTGGAATTAACTACCCTCATTGACCTATGAGGGACATTTTTTTTTCTTGATTAAATCATTTGAAATGCGAAGGCCCAATTCTAATCTGTATTGGATGTGGGAAGATCCACCATCTACTTCTTCAGGATTTCAGGATATACCTGAAGATCAGCTGAGACATCTAGCCTCATGGACTGAACAACTAATTATTGGGTTCTTGGATATCTTGTTCATAGGCAGCCATTGGTGGAGTAGCTGGACCACAGCTTGTAAATTATCCTAATAAATCCCCTTTCTATATAGGAAGATTCATTCTGCAAGTTTCCTCCAGAGAACCATGACTGCAACAGAGGGACTGAAGAACGAAGTCTGTGAGTCTTTATCTCCAGTGTACAACTCCATCAAGGACTGAAATCCAGAACTCCATTAGCTCAATGGAGTTAATGGGCCAATAAAGACTGAGGAATAATCATTGCATTAGCAGAGTAGAAATATATTGGTATGAAAGAGCCATTAATGCTGCTGACACCTGGAATTAATGAAATGTAATTTCTTCACATTGCCTCTAAAGAGATGTAATCCTAAACTACTGTAGATAGAGTATATTTTTGGTGATCAGTGTGAGTGGTGTGATGGTTAATTTCATTCGTCAACTTTTCTGCTAACTAATGACTAATTCTTTAGTAAAATATTAGTCTAGTTATCATGGAGAAAGATGTGGTTGTCATTTGCCATCAATAAGCTTTGAGTAAAGCAGATTGTCTTCCATAATGGAGATGGAATTATTGAGTCAGTCAACTGAAGGTATTAAGTATAAAGACTGAATTTTCCTGGAGAAAGACAATATGGAAAATCTGCCCAAGTTTCTGGCTTTTGGACTCAAGACAGAAACATCAACCTTTAACCAGTGTTGCTTGTCTGCATAGGGTCAATTCTTTAAAATAAGTCCCCTCCCTGTGTAATATATAATTACCCATACTTTAGGTATATATAATTAAACTTAGTGTATATTTATTGTTTGTTCAACTTCTTGGAGCTCTGACCAGGATGAAGGAACCCTAAAATAAAAGAAGTTATAAATATTTTAAGAAAAAAAATTGTTTACAATGGCCCTGAATGGCCTCTTATAGTTCAAGGTCAGACCAGATTATGTCAATAAAGTGACTGATGGGAATGAGAGAAAGGACACCCATGGCTCGTTTGTAAAACCTGCCATGTGAAGGCCAGGGTCAGACCAGCTAGCCAGTAAATACCACCTTTGTCTACAGAACCTTCAGCAAGCAGGAACCCACAGGGGTACAGCGGGCAGCTCTAAGAGCCACCAGCATTGTATAGCAATATTACGACTGCTCCTGAAGGCAGCTGGAGTGGGACTGTGGTCTGGGAAGCACGTGGATCCAAAGAGCTAAGAAACTCCTGGAGAGGGGATTAGTTCTTTCTGTCTTGTCTCTGTGATGTCTAGATACTGGGAATGGCCTGGATTAACTTCCTCTAAGAGCTCTCTCCAGAATGGAGATTGTCACCCAAGGCTTGACCTAAGCCCCAGAGCCTCCTTCAAGAAGATTCTTTGCAAGTTATTTGCTGACCAAATGGGCCAACAAATAAAAACTAGAATTTCTAAAATGCCTCAGGATATACTATTACTGCATACTCTCTCGTTTGCCCCAAAACAAAACCAACCGAAAAATAAAAGCCCCATGAACCTGGTGATATCATTTTATTGTGTTCATTTCACAGCAGCTGTGGCAAATCTGGGAGATTCAGTGAATTACACACACCATGATGACTCTTAAGTGGCAAAGCTAAGACTTACACCCAAAATATAAAATTTATTTATTTTTCTCTACTGTATGTTTGGCTCTTCATGTCACAGATAAGTTATATTAAAGTATGATAAAGAGCCCTTCTTACAACTGTAGTGAGAATTTTGTAATCTTGCTTTCTTTTAAAAACACAGGCATGTTGTGCGAATATGTTTTTATTTTAATCCCAGGTGTGGGGATATGAGGCTGCTTTGTAGCAGGTGCCTATGATTTGCCTCATGCTCTGGCAGGGGTGTGGTTTTGCCAGCTGCAGATAGTTTCTGCAAGTTTGTGACATTTGGAATTCTGGGAACTTTTCAGAGGATATATAAATGCTAAAATCTGATAGGTGTGTAGCTAGTTGGTAGTTGGATGTTGTTGGTTGTGGTTTGCTAAGTAGTCGTGTGCAAAGAAATGAGAAGAAGAAATTAGATATCCTGCAGTAACAAATGCCCAGCTGCATCCTTCCTTTCCTCACAAACACAGAATTAGGAACCAGGAGGTGGTGGCATACACCTTTTATCCCAGCACATAGGAATCAGAGGCAGGAGGATCTTTGTGAGTTGGAGACCATTCTGGTCAACAGAGTGAGATCTATGAAGAGAGACCCTGTCTCAAAAAAGATGTACTCATAGAGACAGCAGCCAAAGTAGATCTCTTTCTTTTTGGCCTCCCTTTGCTTTCTGATCTCTGAAGCCATCGATAGGACTTTTCAGCAGTCTTCGGGGACTTCACACTCATAGGCTTTAAATAAAGCTACGGATCCCAATTATCTCAGCTTCAACTTAAGACTTCAAGTTAATCTTGAACACTAAAATCACCTACTACACAGTAACTGGAAGGTAGCTACACAGTCATCACATCTTCAATTCCTAACCACACTGTGGCTATTAGGTGATGGAAGAATTGCCTTTAAAAAGTAGAAAAGGGAGAAAATAGAGGAGTGGGTAGGAGTTTATGTGGATGACTAGGGGTAGAGGACAGAAGGGGCCTACATGTCTTGGGCCAGCTCCGTGAGGCCATTGAGATAACCCCATGTGCTGTGCTGAGAATCTCACAGGTGGAACTGGGGGCCAGGAAGAAAAGTCTGGAGTTCCCCAGTTGCTATCTGCTGTTAACTCTAGAGCAGACTGGGAGAGTTGTTGGTTGAGTTGTAGCCACCTAGCAAAATGTTTGTGTAAAGGAAAAGAAAGGAAGAAAGGAAGAAGGAAGGAAGGAGCTCAGAGTCAAAGGTGTTTCAAATATCAAGAGTCAGACTGGAGACTTGAAGTGAGACATTAGCAGTGGGAGAACATTACCAAGAAGCAAGGTGAGGTTAAGTTCTCAAGCTTCCTAATGCTGAGACCCTTCAATGCAGTTCCTCATGTTGACCCCATGATCAGATGATCAGAAAATAAAATTATTTTCATCGCTACTTCATAACTGGAATTTTGCTGTGGATGTGAATCATGATATAAATATCTGTGTTTTCTGATGGTCTTAGGCAACCCCTGTGAAAGGGTCACTTGACACCCCCAACAGGTGGTGACCCACAGGCTGAGAACCACTGAGTTAAACAATAAAGAAAATTCTCCAAGGGCCACAGTGAGAGTGAATGGTTCCTACCCACATAGCAAGGCAGGTGGGGAAGACACCTGTGAGACTCTTCCGGTGATTCTCAACTATCTCTATTTTTACCAAAATTCGGAAGCTGATGTTCCCTGGCCAGGACAAAGTTCAACAATGCCCAGCATCAACACAGGAGAACCAGAGGGTTGGGCCAGGACAGTTCTCCAGGGGCCGCCCTATCCCTGAATCCTCAAGCCAGATCCTTGACTCTCCCCTGAATGGCTTCCAGTGACCTCTAGCCTGAAGCCAGGATGAGGCACATTGCCAGGTAGGCCAAACAGCACTGCTTTGTGTGAAGATGAATGTATGAAGGAAGGCCCCCGAACAGGCCTTAAACACTGAGTGTGGGGTGTGTATGCATGCTCACTGGCACTCTCCTGCCCTGCCTGCCTCTCAACGCAGGGGGTGCCATTGGTAAACCCCTCTGTAGAGAGCAGTCTCCTTGTACACCAGCCAATCAACAAAACACAGCCCCATTCTGCTCAGGAATGTGTCCTCAGAAATTTAATCTAACTGCTGAGTCTGGGCCAGACTTTCCAGTGGCATTAACCCAAAGACAGCACCCCGTTTTCTGGCCCCTCCAGCCTTCCTGCCAGCCCAGTGCTCTCTCCTTCAATGGGGGGAGGCAGCAGCTCATTTCCCCTAACTCCCTCCTCAGCGGGATACTCACCCCCACCTGCTCACCCCATTTCCTCAACTTTTCTTTCTTTTTAGTCAGGTCCAAACATTTCGCTTTGGATTCACGTCTGAATGACAAGCCAATAGTTCTTGGCTTTCAAGTGAGACCAGCTCCACTTTAGCACATGCCCTTCTCTGCCAACCACACAACCCTTCAAGCACCAGAAAAAACAGGAGCCAGAATTTTTTTTTTTAAATAAAGACTGTAAATTGAATCTTCTCACACAGATACACTTTGAATCAAACAGAGAGGTCCAAACTAAACCACCTCTCCTCCAACTCCCCTTCTCCAAACAGTAAAAGGTTCAGGCTGTCTCCTCATTAGGCTGGATAGAGAATTATAGAGTGTCTTGAGCATCTGCAGACACATGAGAATCATTTGCAGATAGACTCTTTCTCCTAGATGCCCCTTTAAGGCACAAATATTGAAAGGTACATCTTATTTGTAATAATGAACAAGTAGGAAAGAATGAATTGCCCAGCAATAGGAAATACTTCAGTCCATTATGGAGGAATTCCACTACAGAAAAGGAGAGTCAGCAATCTAGCTAAGGGCACAGTGGGATGTTAGAGTGATAGCTACATGATCTTGTATGTTATACCCATAAGCAGAAGCTCACTGCTTGGCCACTTAGGAGCCACACCTTTTGCACTTTACTGTGCATTTCACACTATTGAAGGAGAAAGGTGAAGTATCATATGGCCAAAGGAAAATGCTTGTCATAGAGTGCCAAAGAGGAAAGATAAGAATACAAATTATATTATTCAGTCATATTATAACAACATAAACATATGGGTATGGCTAAAAACTGGAAGAGTAGATGCCAAAATGACCATCATGGTTGTGTGAAGGTTACATTGCTTTTTACATATTCCAAACTTTCTATAGTGCAATTATAATTAAAAAAATTGGTAACAGGAGGCAGGAAATGTCTGATGCCAAGAAGTGTGGTTCTGATCTCGGCCACTCTTGGTGTGATGTGATGGTCCCTACCTATCTCTACTCTCTTCCTCTAGGCTTTCCAATATCCCCTACTCTCCCCCTAAGCATAGCCAGAGGGAAGCGCCTAGCTGCACTCTGCCCAGGGCTCAGCCTGCTCCCAGAGACCCCAACACTCAGACTCAGTGGCCCCCTTTCTTCCATGAAGAGTGGCTCCGTGCAGGGTGGGAAAACATGCATTTCAAGGTCAAGCTAGCCATTCAGGGAGACACTCTTTGCCTGGCCCGTGCAGGAAGGGTTAGAACTTCTTGGTATCTCCTAGGAGATCAGGAGCACCACCAGCAGCCCTATTCCACTCTCCCGCAGTGATGTTCTCCTGGGGATGTGGGGCCAGAGGCAGGGACAAGCCTTTCTCCCTTGTACTTCTGCTTCCCTTATTCCTTGAAACTCTCTTTCCAGGGCTTACATCTCACACATCCCAGTGACCTCAGCTGACTTCAACTGACCCATATTGTAGACATATTCTTCTTCACACTGTGGTGTGGGACAGCTCACTTTCTAGATCCGCATCACCCATAAAGCCAATGGTGATGTGGTGACAAGCTCGTCTGGGGTAAGGGGACCCTGACTGAAAGCACTCTGAGGATGGGAGAAGAGGGAAAGGGGTGAGGGAGCAGCGGTCATATTTTCCTGAAACAACTGACCAAGTGGAGGCACGGCACCAATTCTGGGCCCCCAGAACAGTTCACTCCCTGTAGATGCTCCACGTATCATCCTGCTCAGAAGAGAACTTCTCCGGGACACCACGGCCCCCAAGGCTGCTGAGCAGCCACCACAGCACCATGAAAAGCTTTAGAAGTTGGGACCCCTTTAATGCTCTGACTCACAGCAAAGGGTAGGAATAGGAGAGAAGAGAGAGTGGGAGAAGAAGGTGAGACCACACCACACAAAGCCTCGAAGAAGCAGACTCACTGGCTAGCGTCACCGTGGCTGGCACACTGGCCACAGCTCCTGCAGGCATCCGAGCCACACACTGGTACCGTCCCACAGTGTGGTTGTTGAGGGCAGCGATGACAAGGGTCCCACGGGTGATGAGGACACCCAGCGCATCATCCGAGCCATTGAGCTCCTTCCCGTTGAAGCGCCAAGTTACGTTCACCCGTGGTGGCTCCACCACACAGCCCAGGATCACGGTTCCTCCAGGCTTCTGGACAGTGGACATGGGCTGGACCGTGACCTGAGGAACTGCGTCTAGAAGAAGAACATCAATGCAGGATGGAGCTGAGGCCCCCAGGAAACTGACACCACAGCCGCCGCCTTTTGAGAAGCTCAGCACCCGGGCAAGTTGCTCTTCCCCTGAATAACCCAGCTGCCCTTGCCCATTCCCTGCCCTGCCTGTTTCCAGAAAGTCCCCTTGCTACCCGGTAATACAGTACAAAGGCAAGAGCTCAGGCTCTGGAGTCGGACAGACGTGGGCTGAATCCAATGCCCCTGGCTCTGAGCTGTGCAATGCTGGCCTTTCTGTAAACGGAGGCTAGTAATGCCTGACTCAAAGCACTGCCTTAAGGCTCACAGAGCATACAAATGGCTGCCCTGTGTTCGTCCAGTAAACGCTCACCGCAGGCAGCTTTTATTAATACCCCTCACCTACTAGTGTACCTTGAAATTACCAAGATACAAAACTCTAAGCAATATGGTATTGAGTGTGCTACAGTTTGGAGGTCGGTAGAGAGGTAGTGCTCTAAGCCGCCCCCTGCTTCCCTCTGACATTAGGACTAAGTGCTCTCCCGGGAGGGGCGGCCTGAGAACCGGCCTGAGAACTGAAGGAAAACACTCACTCGGATCAGCAAGGCAGCCTGCCGTGGCTAAGAGAAGCCAAACCAGCGCAACCACAGGCCGCGCTCCTCGGCACATGGTCATCGCCCCACGAAGCGTAGCGTGTCACAGAGGGTTCCAAGCCAAAGTCCCATAAGCCGCGTGGGACACCGGTAGAGACACTGCTGTCCCCTGCAGTCCTGTTGCGAGAGAAATTGAGAGAATGTGAGACTGCCTGGAGTTTGACCCATCCCTCAACCTCGCTCCATCGCATTTACAGGCAGCATTCAAAGTGGCCGTGTTACCGGGGGACCAAAGAGGCCCTTCCTGACATTTCTTATCTTAAGGATACATCATATTAGGATTCTTCCTTCATCAGAAGAGAATGTGATCGTGGAAAGAGCCTTGTCTGGGGACTGATGGCGAAGGCAGGGGAGCCCAAGGCATGGAGGGGCTGAGAACTATGGAAAGGCCACATAGGGGCGGGGAGTATCTATGTTGGTGAGTGCAAACACGAGAACATCCTTCTCACTCTGTATCAGAAATTACATATCTGTGGCTGCATGGCGCTACGTCTGCGGAAGACTGTTGGACAACACTGTCAGGAGTTAACTGAGTTCCTCTGCTTTACAGGTGAGGAAATGGAGTACCAGAAACATAACGGCGCATGGCTGTGGCACTGTGCTCCTGGGATAAGAGCCTCGGGGGCTGCCTCAGGAGCCTTGTGCTTTCTGCTCCACCTTTCCTATCAAGGGCCCTGTACCCATTAATTTTTTTTTTTTTAACAGATTTGGAATAAGACTATGACCAGACAGTGGCTCCTAGAGGAAACACCTTGTCAAAAAGTATAACTCTCTGTGTCCTTTCAATTTTCCAGATCATTGTTTTTTGTTGTTTTGTTTTTTAATTCTTAATCAACTTTTCCCCAATGAGATGATGATGTATTAAAATAGAACCCCGCAAAGGTTCCTAGTTACAGGATTTCTTTTTTTTAAAGGAACCAACTCATTCACGACATGCCCCAGTTTCTCAGTGCCCTTAAGGAGACTGGCACCAACTTTCTTCCCAGCCTAGGAACGACAGCAGGGAGGGAGCAGAGAGAGAGAGAGAGAGAGAAAGGGGGAATATGAATGTGAAGCAATAAATAGCAAAGTGGGGGCAGGCAGACAGAGCAGGCCAAGGTCTGTTTCTCATCTAGGCACAGGGCCCACAGAGGTGTTGGGGTTGTAAAATGGACAAAGGGTTTACTGAGGAAACTCAGCCCAAGACCCCTACTGCTTTAAGAGGACAGGCCAAACACTTCCCATTACTTCTGCACCCTGGGTAATTTCTACAGCTCAAAATGAAAACAGCCCTCACTGCTACTGCCAACCACCACTGTACTTTTTTTTTTTTTTTTTTTAAGGCAACACAGAGAAAAGGATGATGTGGTAGAGAAGTGGGAGGGGAGAGAGGAAACAAGAATGAGCTGACCCCAAGGAAGGATTCTGGGGTCTCATTTTGTAAAAGTAGATTGTGACCAGGAAAAAAAAAAAGTCCCAAACAACCACAACAGAAAAGGCTGTGTGTCACTGAAGGTTTTTTTTCCTGGCTGCCTAGGGAAACTGAGTTCCCAGATAATTTTCTGAGCCAGGGTCTCACGCTGTAGCCAAATTTGACCTGGAGCTTACTATGTAGTTCAGGCTGATCTACCCTGACCGCTCAGCGCTTTACAGGGTTTTATCGGTATGAGCTACCATATCTGGCTTAGATGCATTTACTTTGGCTTTTTATTTTATTTTTAATTTATAGTGCTAGGAACATGACAGTCTGACACAGGATGAGCATGCTCTGTTTGGTTTGGAAAATACTGATGACTGGGCCCAGAACCTCACATACTCTAAAGGTGTGACGTTTAGAGAACCTTACTTAAAACACGTATGCACACATATCTTATGTTCTATATCCATCCATCCGTCTGTCTGTCTAGCTAACTATATCTATCTACCTACCTATCTACCAATCATCCATCTATCAATCTATCTATCTATCTACCTACCTATCTTATATATAATACACATATAAATATACACATGTGCCCTTAGGCCCTCAGTGAGTCAGAAAATCGAGGAGGGGATCTATTAGGCAGCATTAATGACAATCTACTGTCTACTTTGATTCTAAAGCAGAGACATCTCCTAAGAGTCTTTAAAAAAGTATGTTCAGGCCCCAAATATGAATGTATTCAAATCTGAGGGAAAAGACGGGACATTAAGCATGTGGATTTGAATGCCATTCCCCCATATGGACTTCTATACATATACATGCATATATGCATATATATATATATGTCAGAATATGTATGAAAAAAAAATATATATTAGAATCTAGTGTGGAGTTATTTATGATTCTTCAGTGTTAAAAGACCTGCAGCTTATCATTTTGTAAGGTCTATATTTATATACACTTATGTATGCATATGTATAATTTACACATATGTATGTATGTATGTATATTCATATGCAAAGCTTGAGATGGAGCACCTAAGTGCAGTGTGACTTGGCCTTCTTGTGAAATGAGTGAGGCGCTTTCAAAGTTGGAGGAAGACACCAGGAAGGCGATATAAAAATACGTCTGGATGTATCTTGTTTTCTTATTCTTTTTCTCAGAACAAGAAAAAATGTTTTAAGATATCTAAAGCAGACAGACGTGAAACTGAATTCTTGCTGTGAATTCTAGTCCGTGAGGACTAGTGACCCCCCATTTTTAAGGGTATTTTGCACAAAATATGTTTGTCTGAGAAGCTTCACTCCAGACATACGTGTTCCCCACTGCCTCCCAGCAGCCATTTCTGAAGCCATCCAGAATCAAGAGCAAAACACTCATGTCTGGGGTTGAGACCACGCATGAAGAATTGTGACCTTCAAATATCTATTTATCTTTAACGTTTTTTGAGAAAAATGACAAACAATTGAGAGTTTATCATCAGAGTCTGTCTATCACCAGGAGACAGCTTGCTCCACTCCTCCCTACAAGGCTGGATGAGCACACGGAAGAGAGTGAGCGTCCTCCACAGGGGCTGACTCTTCATCCTGCCTCACCTGCTCAGAAGCGTGTCCTCTGCAGGGCCTGCACCAATGACAGGACAGGGTAATCAAGGCGACCACATAAGACTCCTCAGATTGACTGACAGGAATGAGATCTGAAGGGGCCTTTCGTTCCCCTGACTGAGAAAGGCTAGACAATTAATGATAGCCGCCAAGGCGCGTGTTCTGATGAGCTTCCAGTTTCATAGGGCAAGATCCCCTTTCCCAGCACTCTGTGATGACACAGCTAAGCTGTTTGTGCCCTGGCTGGAGAAAAGTAGGTGGGTGTAAATGTCGGTAGCCTCAGGTCTCAAGAGAGGAGGACTCCTATGCAAAAGATCACACTGAAGGAGGCATTAGGAAATCACAAGGGGGTTGAATACGGGGATTTAGAGAGATTTAGGAGTAGGATTTTTTTAAAGACTACCAAAACACTATGTGTACACCCTTAAAAATACATAGTAAGAAAAAAAGTTTATTTTTACTTAAAATGTTGTGCTTTACCCACAGACCTAATTAAAAGGAAACATTTTTAAATTGGAAGGAACTCAAGAAAAATGCAATATGGTTTAGAATAACATCTGCTGTGTTTCCAGGCAACTGAGTCTCCCAGTTAATTGAGCCAGGAGACTGGGGCTACAAATCGGGCCTCAGAATCCCAGTCCAGCGCTAGTTTCAGTATCCAGCAGCACCCCCGAGGGGTTTCTGAATCTAGTTCCTTATAATGTTGCCTATATCACCATCTGTTGCAGTGATGTCTGTGTATGTTTTGCCTATATATTTGACGTATGCATTTCTTAGAGTCTGTGTCACATGTGCAGGTAGAGGCTGGAGGTAACAGGTGTCTTTACTTGATCACTCTCCATCCTTTCTGGGCCTCTCAATGAACAAGAAGCTCTTTGTATCCACTACACTGAGGGCCAAAGAGCTTCAGGGATCTATTTCCTCAGCGCTAGGCTTACAAGAGCACACCACCAACCCCAGCACAGCTTTTGTAAACGGGTTCTGGAGATCTGAACTCATGTCTTCATGCTTGTGTGGCAGGAGCATTACAGGCTGAGCCATCTCTCTAGACCCATAGTCTAGAGAGATGTAGTAACTCTCTATATGGCAATTTTCATCGTTCTTATCGTAAACATACTGACCTACAGAATTCTCCTAAAGTTCGCTGCACAAACCCTCTGTGATAAACTCTGCAAAGCGATGCAAATGCTCGCTTTATAGATATACCATCTAGCAGCAGGGAGCAACTGGACGCCTATCAAGCTGTGCGATGTGGCTCCTATTATAACAGTAAAACCAGATTTTAGGTTTGCTTTAAGTGACCATCAAGGGCTGGTGTCTACCACTTTTGCCAGCAGAGTTCTAGATTAATATGTGAAAGGTCTACCTAGACCTCTCTGATCCTTCTTTCCATCCTTCATTCTTTCTCTCCCTTCACTTCCCTTTCCTGTGTGTGTGGTTGCATGAGCATGTGTGTTCACATGGCCGTAGAAGCCAGAGAAGCCAGGTGCCATCTACATCTCATTTTGAGGCACAGTGTCTCGCCGGCCTGAAAATCCCCTTACAGGCTAGCCTGGCTGACCAGCATCCTGAGATCCACCTGTCACCTATGCTCAGGGTTGAGACTGCAAGTGTGCACCCTTACTATCAACTCATTTTTTAACTGCAAATGTGTTCTTATTAATTACACTTTATTCACTTTGTATCCCCCCTGTAGCTCCCTCCCTCCTCCCCTCCCATTGCCACTCTTCCTCCCTCTTCTCTACCCATGTCCCTCCCCAAGTCCACTGATGGGGAAGGTCCTCCTCCCCTTCCTTCTGATCCTAGTCTATCAGGTCTCATCAGGACTGGCTGCATTGTCTTCCTCTGTCACCTGGTAAGGCTCCTCCCACCTTGAATGGTCCATGAATGGTCCTTGGTTGGAGTATCAGTCTCAGAAAAGACCCCATGTGCCCAGATTTTTTGGTTCTGTCGCTCTCCTTGTAGAGCTCCTGTCCTCTCCAGATTTTACTATTTCTCCCTTCTTTCATAAGATTCCCTGCACTCTGCCCAACATTTGGCTATAAGTCTCAGCATCTGCTCTAATCCCCTGCAGGGTAGAGCAAAAGATGCTCAAGTACACAATGAGGACATTTGCTCAACCATATTTGTAGCAACTTTATTTTGTAATAGCCAGAAGCTGGAAGCAACCCAGATGCCCTTCAGTTGAGGAATGGATAAAGAAATTGTGGTACATCTACACAATGGAATATTACTCAGCAATAAAAAAAACAAGGGTATCATGAAATTTTCAGGCAAATGGTGGGAACTGGAAAAGATCATCCTGAGTGAGGTATCCCAGAAGCAGAAAGACACACAGGATATATACTCACTTATAAGTGGATATTAGATGTATAATATAGGATAAACATACTAAAATCTGTACACCTAAAGAAACTAATCAAGAAGGAGGACTCTGACTATGATGCTCAATCCCCATTCAGAAAGGCAAAGAGGATGGACATCAGAAGAGGGAGAGAACAGGAGAGAAGTCAACTTATTTTTAAATGTGGATTCTGGGGTTCAAACCCAGGTATTCTGTATCTTGCAAGCAGCTTACTAAATAAGCTATCTCTCTAGACCCTTATCTTCCTCCTTTGTGTGTGTGTGAGAGAGAAAGAGACAGAGAGAGTGAGTGTATGTGAGTGTGTGTGAGAGTATGTGAGGGAATAAGGGGCAGGGGGAGAGTTCTTGTTGTGTAGACCAGGCTAGCCTCAGACTTGAGATCATCCTACCTCAGTTTCCCTAGAACTGAGGTTACAGGCATGTGCTACCATGCTCAGCTCCCTTCTGTAGTCAAATGGGGACAATTATAATGGTCTGATGTTCTCAAATAACGCACAATGCTTTAGCCAGCTTCTAAATACTCCTTTAGCCTTTAACCAGATTTTATGTGTAACTCTATTAAAAAAAATCTACATGCACTATGATGTATGCTGGGGGAAAACTATTGCTGTAATCTACCACATCTAGACAGTACCGCCACACTGTCAACAATAGCACCTGGTTTCATTTCCTAGAAACTTAGAGTCAAATGTGGGATATACATTTACTAGCACCCAACAAATACACGTGAGCTCTTCTCCATTGCCCAGTCTCCGCGGCAGCCAGCTGAAGATTATGTGACTAGTGATGGTCAGTAAAATATGAGGATGTCATATGTCACTTCTGGACTAAGCTAGTCATGAGCCAGAGAGCCAGGTCTGTCTCTCTGAGTGTTGGTGACCATAAGTCACGTGTTTCAGAACGCACAGCCACGAGACGGAGGAAAGCAGCTCAACATTATTAGAAGAAATAAACCTTCCTTGCTCCAAACCACTCAAGTTCTACAGTTAGCCTCCTGGGCCAACTTTAACTTTCTTTATCCTAAAAGCTTGGCTAGTGATGGAGTCAGTCACGATGGGAAGTGGTAAATGAGAGTGTTTTTCAGGAAAAACTTTCTGGATATGTTGGCACAGAGCAGGTGGGAGGCGGGCTCCATGTGTGGGCCACACCAAACAGGCACTGAGAAGACTTTTTAAGAACCTGTCTCCCACTGTTTCCCAATTTCTTCCCTTATAATAAATACTACGGGCAGCTATCCCTAGGACATGCCTCATTTATCAGTTAAAAACATATAGGGAAAAACTTAAAAAAAATTTAAGTAGGTAAAAGTCTGATTGCATTGACTCCTCGATACCGACTGTTTTATAATCATTAGCTAATAACTTGAAGACACGGGCTTGTTGGGGGGGGGCAGGATCACTGCTGTAATTTCTTTCAAACAGTCTGGTTGAACGCTAATTGCTTTGTTGACTTCTCATCAGATGTAATTCCCTTACCAAAGGCTTCACCTCCTCCCTTGCACGGCCATGGAAGGGTCAGCTCCGCTGTTTTCTTTCTGTTTGCAGGCACTTAGATTATCTATCAGCTTTCTCTTCAACCCTGCTTCCCCCCCCCCCCCCCCCCCCCAGCCATTTCTTTAAGCCACTTTCTCTTTTGTGAGAGTTAATTTAATTAAAACGAAATAATATAATCTGAAAATCCACTTAAGAGAGAACAGGAAAGCCGGGGAGAGAATGAATGAGTGGTTAGGGTACCCACCCACAAGCCCTCTGGATCCAAGAGATGTCTTGGATACCGTGGTGACTTGTGACACTGTTGGGCCACCAGCAAATCACTGTCACCTCCTGGATTAAATATTAGTGGCCAACTCGTGCCCTGCTTCTTCTCTTTTAGATAGAAATAAATGCCAAGGGAATTGCAGCTTTCTTCCGGGGCCACAGCGGAACTGCTCAGATTCACCTTTGGGAGTTTGTATCCCACTTTGGAGACTGAGACTGAAAACTAGTCCTGCTGTGATGAGCAGGGGGAAAAAAGAGTTTGAAATTAACACAAAGACAGAGGGGATTCATGAACTGTGACATTCGGGGCAGAGTAGTATGCCTGGGCTCCATGTGCTGAACCCACTCTAACAAGCCCCTAACATGGGGGAGTTCCTCCTCACACAGATGGAAAACCCTCACCTTCCACACAGAGGCACCTGAGACCACTCTGGGGAGAATTCCCAGAGAGAGAGAGAAGACCTTCTGCTGCTTCAGGGATGAACAAGGCTCTCCCCTTAGACTTAACTCTGAACTATTTAAACCACATTTAAATAGTTCCTACCTCAGGCAGAGGAAGAAGTGGCCAGGGAGTCTCATTTCTTTGTGACTTACAGCCCTTCCTGAAAATGATCATGTTTCTATAAAGAGATTGTGTGTGTGTGTGTGTGTTAAAGACTGTGTGTGTGCATGTGTGTGTGTGTGTGTGTGTGTGTGTGTGTGTGTGTGTGTGTGTGTGTAGACAGAGACAGACAGAGGGAGGCTGCTTTCTTGCAAGGTTCAGAGAAATAGAAGAAGAAAATTACCTTTTATTTTTCCCTCCACACTCCCATCTCCATTCCCTCACCCTTACTCCATATAAATTCCATTTGACAACCCTGCTAATTGGATAAGAACTCCTATCCTCCTTGGAGGCTGTTCCCTTTTCTTTTCTTTTACTTTTTCTTTTTCTCTTTTTGTTTTTGGAGGGCTCAAAACAGGGTGATTGTGCCGTTCTTTAACACGAATTCCATCTGCTTTATTTCTCTCTCTCCATTCAGCGCGCCTTCTGAATATGTATGAAGCCTCCCCTCAAGCCTCACTCCTTACCGCCCCACCTCCACCCTCCTACCTCTCCCCCAGCACTGCTCCTGTCCCCTCCCCTTCTCAGAGCTGGGACAAAAACCTTCCAATGCCCCCCTCCCTCCTTGCTTTAGATAAACACAGGCAGTGTCAAGTGTGAGGAGAAGGGGGGAGGAGGGAAGGGGTTCAACTGCCAGTCAAGCCCCTGGCCTTCCATGCGGCCTGGGGGCCTACCCTAATCTGCTGCATGCTTGCCATATGGGGGCTGTGTTGCCCCGGGAGACACTAACAGGCAGAACGGAGCTTAATAGAGTCCATATTCATTGTGATGCAGTGAGGTAGCTCAAGGCACCACTGCCCCTTAGCTAGTTTCATTCTTCTGTTTCTCTCTTTCTGGTTTTCTTCCCTTTTTCTTCCTTTCTTCCTTTCAAAAGGGCCTCTTCCCCAGAGAGCTCTGGGTAGTCCTGGGCTGCTGGAAAGGCTGGACAGATCGAGGAAAGGAGTGAGGAAGAGGATGGGGGGCAGGAGAAAGGTACAGCCTGGACATGTCAGGGGAGCACACTTGCATAAGCCTGAGACTACACACAGGAAGGTGGAGAGGATGGGTGGGTGAATGGGGAGTATTTATTCTAACACCAATGCCTGTGTAGTTCATCAGTCCCTTCCCTGAACACCTGGCCATCTCAGTCCCACTGACTATAGACTCATTAAAACCAACGGCACCACTTCTCCAGGGTGATCAATTCCAAGCTCCTCACAGTTCCCCAGTCACAGGTGTGGAAGGGTCAGAGGCCCCTTCAGACTCAACTCCTTGCTGAGAGAGAAATCCCACCAGCCTGCCCTGTTTGGTCTACTTCCTCCTCTGGCCTGAGGAGGTGGTAATAGCCCTGAACTGCTCATGGCTCAACAAGTCTCTTCCCCCGAGGGGCTGGGAGGTTCTCTGGCTTGGTCTTGGCATATCCACTGTAATAGACTGGAGCTCCTAGAGATAAGATGGAGGGAGGGGGACAGACAGATAGATGGGAGCCACACAGGACATGACATTGGGGGGGATACAACTAAAGGGAGAAGGGAAAAGAGTGCTGTACCATTCTCCCTACTTGACTAGGCTTCTCAACCCAGTCAAGTTGGAAGTTAAGATTAACTACCTCACGCAGTGCACTTTATATGTGTGAATTTTTTTTTCTGGCATTAAAAAATGCAGATGAAAATAATTTTAATAATATTATCATTTTAATAAATGAGGCTTAACACTGACAAGTGGTTGCATTAGACTGGTCCCTTGTTCTCTCTTCTCACCATATTTTTTTTTTTTAAGCCAGCATTTCATTATACAGCCAAGGTTGGTTTCAACCAAGTGGGCCTCCTGCCTCCTGGGTGCTGAGATTACAAGTACATGCTACCCCCCCATTTTGCACTCTCTTTTCCCCACCTTCCCTCTCTCTTCTAGAAGAAGAAGCTCAGCCAAACAGGTAAAGTTTATGGTAAAAACCTTGCATAGTGGCCCACGCCTTTAATGTCATCTCTTGGGAGGCAGAGGCAGGCGGATCTCTGTGAGTCTGAGGCCAGCCAGATCTGTGTAGTGAGTTCTAGGACAGCCAGAGCCATACAGTGAAACCCTATCTCAAAGAACAAAACAAAAGATTACAGCAACAGGGCAGCTACTGTTCAGTGCACATCTTCTAGCACCCATAATTAAGTTCCTTTGCCAATCCAAAATGCCTTGCAAGGTGGGTGTCTGATCAGCTTGATGAGAATTTATTGGTGGTGATTAAATATCTTGTCCATGATCGCACACAGGTTAAACCTCAGAGTCAGGGTTTGAACCCTCGGTTCTTTTCATTCTTCTGAAGCTTCGAGTAAGAAGTTTAGGTGTAGTAATTCAGACGATTTTAGTGTGGATTTAGCAATTAATATAATAATTACAAAGATCAAGTAGCCACATGAAGATAATTGTTTCTAAGAGGAGAAAATAATGTAGATCCCATTTATAAAAGGAAAGTGAGTGTCTGTGTGAGGCCATGGAAGGTGCATAGAAAATCAGTGACTTGAATGTGAAGAATTATGAGTGATGTTTTAACCCTTTGAGTTCAGTTTCAAAAAGAAAGAAAGAAAGAAAAAAAAAAAAGGAAATGAGTGAACATAGCTACTTTGATAGCTCCCCAACTGAGAATGATTAAGTGGAGTTCAAAGCCTTCCGGGTCCTTTACAGTTGGCGTGCAGTCAACCCTTCCTGTGACTTCCTCCACTTGCTCTAATCTCAGCAAATTGCATTTTTACCTTCTGATCCTCCTGTGAACCACTGTCCCTTTTTGCTTCATCCCAGAGTAATAAAGTACCCTCAAGCACCTCTTCCTCCATAAACCCTCCAGTAACTGTTCCTAGTCCTCTCTTCTGAAATACTTTGCAGGCCTGATAGACTTATTCTCATGGCAATTTGTAAGGGCTCTCCCTACCCCAAGACCCAGGGTTTCTCTGTGTAGCCTTGGCTGTCCTGAAACTCCCTCTGTAGACCAAGCTGGTCTCAAACTCACAGATCCGCCTGCCTTTGCTTCCTTGGTGCTGGGGTTTGAGGAAAGCCAGTGCCTGGCTTGATTTGTGAGTTTTGCGAAGTGTGTCTATCACATAGCTCCTGACGTAGACCATAAAGTTCTTGAGGCCAGGATGTATCAAATGCATCTGACTGTCCCTTGGCAATTCCGGTGGCCACACTCAGTGTTTGCTCAGTGGAATAGTTCGGTCCAGTTAGAAGTTTGAGGTAGAAAAGGGACATTGAAAGGGATTGGGGACTGGGGAGTTTTCTTAAGAAGAAACCCCAAAGGGTCCCAGCCAGTGTTGCCACAGCTTGAGTGCTGCAGAGGCTATATGCTCCTTAAGAACAAGGCTGCACCCAAGCAGATTCTGTTCTCCCATGGCTTGTACCCTTCAGTCAATGTCAGTTGCAGCCATTTGCATCTCTTCAGGCTTGCTGCAGTACTGGGTGTACTTAGATCTAGGATAGTACCTGACTATGCTACTGTCAGGGTGCTTCAGCTTCGGGCTGAAAGAGGCTGGCAGAGAGGGAAGGGAGAGGGAGAAAAAAAAAAGCTGTTGAGTCAGAAAGAGAAAAGACAGGTTCAGGCCTGAGGAGTTCAAGAAAAGAGCATGGGGAGGGGAAGAAAGATGAGAACAGAGACGTGGGAAAGTCAACTAAGTAAGTTGAACTGCTAGGATGTGCTTTGCCCAGTCCTAGGTTCTTCATAACCATGATCGCTTTCATCTTCACCACCAAGGAATGTTCCTGCCCCCAAGTGGATGCCTTATCCAAACCCTTCAGGATAGTTTAGAGCATAAGGACTTTAAGGCTCACCTTAAATTTGTATTGTAGACAAAAGCTTCTCCATTGAGAGTCAAGCCTTAAACAATGTTCTGCCAGAGGATCAGGTATGAGCATTACTGCTCCTGCCCTTGAAATGCCCTTTAAGATAACCTTGGGTTATTTAATCTCTTTGAGTCTTGGCTTACTCTCTGTGAAAATGAGACTGGGTACTTTGATGAGCTACTAAAAACCATTAATGAGATAATGTGCAAAAGCAGCCTGGTGGTACAGCCATCACACAGTAAATTTGAAGAGCAGGGGTCATGAACTTTCGGTTGAAATCAGTCACTGGAGATCTGATTTCATGCAGTGTCATTGCCACCTGGTGGGCTTTTCAACTAATGTCATTTCAGACCAAAGACATGTTGCACTTTGCACAACTCTAGACACATAGGATGTGTGACTTTTGCTCTTCGCTTGTAGGCTGTATCTGATTATGCAGAGGATGACATCATTGCTCTTCACAGGTGCATCAGAAGGTCAGGGTAGGAAAACAGAAATGCATTCTACATGATTTACAGAACCTCAGGAGAGCCCTGTTTAGTCTTTCTCTGTGCACACGTCTGTATGTACATGAGCATGTGTGTGTGTGTGTGTGTGTGTGTGTGTGTGTGTGTGTCTGTGTGTGCAGAGAAGGGAATCTCTGGACAAGTTCTCGTTAGTTTCTGATGCTCAATCTCTACCCGGTCCCCATCAACATTTACTATAGCGTAAGCTAATAACCTTCCCCACTTCTGCATATGCTCTTTCTGCACACCCTTGATGATGATAATAACATTAATGATCATAATTTCCCCACAGAGTGTCTCTACTTGTTCAGAGAGAATGGGGAGAGATGCCCACCTGACAGTAGGTCATTTGGCACCAGAAGTTCTGAGGGAGCCTTTACAGAGGGGAAAACATAACTGGAGCCGCTCTCCGGAGTCTATTCCCAGCTCCAGAAAGGATCTTGCTTCTCTCCTCACTTAGGGAATGCACACAGCCATGGGGAAAGGCACGTTGACACAAAGGAAAATACCTACCTTTCCCATCTACCTGTTTCCATAGACTGGTGCTGGCCAGACCTACCCTCTACAACACACCACTCAGTCACACCGTAGCCCCCAGAGAGGAAACAGGTACACGAGCTTCTAAATCTTCTGATGCTTAGAACAGACGAAACAACAGAGGGAAAGCTCTTATTTGATAGCCTGGATGGCTCGTTTTAAAACAAAGCAGAAGCAAACCTTTCCCGGGACCTACACTTAAAGCAGACCTTAGAAGCTTGCAGTCCATCCCATCTCTCAGGGCAAAGGATCGCTGTGTTAGCACAAGCCCTGTTACACCAGGCTCAGAGAAAATCTAACACACACTTTCTAGCTGCGAACCGCCCTATGAAAAGGAGGTGTTCCTCAGAACAGGGTCCTGTTCTCCCAAGAAATTCTGCTAGGGGCACGCTAGTACTCAGACATACACAAGAACTCTGGAAGGTGCTTCCTCCTAACCGTGCAAACGGGCAACAGAACTTGGCTCAGAAGTGAAGGAAAGCAAGCGCATCCTGTTTGGTGATCACATGGAGAAGAGGAGATAGAGCCACAGCTGACGACCACAACTCACTCCTGCTGAGAACAGTAGGGCCTTGGATTGAGTGTGGTTCAGCCCAACTGCAGGAAGCTGCACGCACTGTACAGAGGGCAGGGGGGGGTATGAAGAAAAACAAGTCGCACCTCCACTCTGGCAACATCTTTTTGGTTATACCCATATTAAAATGCAGCATGGACAGCCTCAAGAAAGGCGAGTCACATGATAAACTGGAGTTCACTCGTCACTAAGCGCTGGAGCCAGAGCTGGTAGCAAAGGCATCAGAAAAAAACGGTGGAAGAAATGTGAGCACTTGCATGTGTTCATATGTGTGTTTGGGCATGAACTCATGTGCCTCAAAGTCTGGAAACTCAGCTCTCCAATATAGTCCCATTTTATAAATCCTCCAAAGAAGACTTCTGTCATCTGTGGCAGAGTCCCAGGACAGACTGGGACCTAACAGAAGTCAGTGGGGCAAGGTCTCCTGGGTCTTACCTTTACCAAATACACAGCTCATCTGCTTCCTTGAGGCATATTAAGCAGGTGCTCAGCCAATGTCTGCTAAGCTGTGTAAGCCTCATATCCCACGCTCTCTCAGGATAAGGGAAAGATGAAGGCAGCACTCCTACTGCTGTCTCCCCAGGAATTTGATTCCTGAGCGCCAGCTCACTAGCCCCTTTCCAGTGAAGTCAGGCCTTCCCATGGTTCCCTGCAAGCTTGGGCTGAGTGAAGCGGGCTTATGGGAGAGGAAGTGGAGAAGAACAAAAAGGCAATAGGTGCTTGAGGAACCTTGTTTTCAGTGATAGACATGTCAGGTGTTCTCCAGCCAATGGTTGGCCCTTCTCTCCTTTGGAACTCTTCCCCACCAACTCTAATCACACTGTCCCTTGCAGTCCTTCTCTATGCCCTTTCCTCACAATGATTGGGAACCAAAGCACCAGGCCCACACAGAGACCTTTCCCATGACTCAAAAGGCTCTCAGGTTCTGTGATCCAGACTGAAGTAAGATCAATTTTGTCTGGTCTGGGGCTGATTCAGGCATATGCCAAGCAAAACCAGCCCCAACCTTCTCAGTCCAATTCCCACACGTCTCTGCATGCATGGAGGACATCTGAAGGATTCAAATGAAGAGCTAAGCCTGAGGGTAAAAGTGGCCAGGCTGTGGAAGGCACCCAGTCTTGAACTTAACAGCACTGAGACAGGGATGGTGTACGTCTCCCTTGTCCCAAACTTATAGAGGAACTGGCTTGGTACAGAACTATAAAATCTATCTCATACTGAGTTGGTGAAGGAGACATAGATTGTACAAGTAAAGCTTTTAGAATAAAGAAAGTACAAAGTAGGTGTTGACTAACGGACAATGGGCTTTACAATTTGATTTATTTTCATTGTTATCTTTCTACCCACTCCCAGTAGTCTAATTATGTGTACCCTCTGCCTCAATGACAGAAAGACACAGACGGACAGACATAGACAGACAGACAGACACATATACACAGAGAGCAGAGCGACAGCGCTGGCTGGTAGCTATACTTTAGAATCATGACAGTTTACTTTCCCATCTGACCTTATTAAACTCACTTTCTTCACCACCTCCCTGACCCCCAAAGCATACACATGGAGTCCCCTGTTCCACCTCCAATTGCTCCTTTCTCAATTACCATGCTCTTTTAAAGCGCCTACAATTTAAATAAATACCACTGTGGGAATGTGAGGCAGGCTGTGGTCCATCTGTCAGTAAGTCAGACCCTGCCTTCTGCTGGAAGTCCCCACCTCACCCCTGCCAGCTCTCCCCAACTTGTGAAGCTCTGAGGCCTCCGTGAAAGGTGGGCACATGTAGGGAAAACAAACACATGGAGTCTCGCAGCTGGACCAGGGGCCACTGTTTATGCAGGAGCAAGTGTGGAGAACTGCAGCAAGGGTGTTGATGGCAAGAGCAGAGGGGCAGGCTAATTCTAGCCTCCAGCATGTAGGCTCCCAAACACCTACAAGGAGGATTCCTGGCAGAGAGTCTGCCAGGCCCAGGTACAGGGCAGGACAATAAGCCACTGTCTTGTTGTAAGGCTGAAGCAACTGTGTAAGTCCAGGAAGCAAACAACCTGCCATCTTGCCTGGTGCTAGACACTGGCAGCAATCATAGTCCATGACTCATGACAGGAACTCGGTGGCTATTTGCTGATTACACACACAGATGAGCTGTTTGCCTCCCTGTATCACAAGGTTAAAGTGTGGGCAGTGGAAGACAGTGGTGGTGATGAGGTTGGTGAGAGTACCGCCTAAGACATTCCAAAACCCTACCAAATGTTAAAAGATGCTCCAGACTCACACCAAAAATAATTTAGGGAAGTGCTATGTATGAAAATCCAGCCAGATTTCTTTGCTGCAGACCTTCTAGAGCCTTTAATTTTGTTACACAGCATGAATCACCAAGATAGAGTAGGCATTGAGTCTGTAACCACAAGTTTAGACTTACATGACCCCTATTTGGGAGAGCCATTTTTTTTTTCTTCTTAGAATGCCATTAGTGATGAGGATTTTTGCCAAACACACTTTTGGACATGCTGACCTAACTTAAGAGGTTCTTGGAGATTCAGTTTTGAAATTAAAAAAAATCATATATATATATATATATATATGAATGTGTGGCATGTGGTTGTTTGGGGGTGTCATAGAAAACCGTCAAGAGACTATTTTAATATCCACTACATCTGAAGATTAAGAGATTTGCACTTTTCACTTGAAATATCAGAAGTAGTTAATGTAGGGTTGCACTAATCACTTTCATCATTAAAAAGACAAATCTGAAAAAAGCCTATTCCAAAATACTACCATGACATCGATCTTTCATTCGCCTCATCTTCCAATAATCCCTTGGACCTCCAAATGTTATTCGTCTCACTATCACATTACAGTTTGCTGTGCTGGGTTCCAAGATGGAGTCCTTATAAACCATTATAAGTGTCATCTTCCCTGACTCCCGGATCCTGCTGCTTTCTCACACCAGACACGGACTTGTAAAAAGGGAAAACGGGCTTACTAACTTCGTTAGTCACCTTTAGAGACAACCTTTTCTAACAACCTTTACCTTCCTTAGTAAGTCATATAAAATATAACATGAGTACTTATTTTGCTGAAGCTGTCTTGTTGAGCAAACTAGCATTTACAGGCTGTGTTAGGGGCTGAGAATGACGCTCATTTGCCAACATGCATGGCCGGCATGCATGAAGAAGCCCTGAGTTTGATCCACGATACTACCTATATTCAAGCATGGAGCAGGGTGTAGCTTAAACAACGTGCTCCCACCCCAACAACAAAACCCTGCCTTTTAATGCCTGATATCTGTAATATTAGCAGTGCTTCAAAATGGTGCACACAATCTAAAACTGAACCCATATCACCAAGTTAGCTCACTTAGTTACATATAAAACTCCCCTTAAAATGGTCACCAACAGTGTCCCTCCAGCAATAGCTGGTTATACTTATATCATTGTATCACATTTTATACACAATGGAAATTAAAATGTAGGCTTCTTTATCACTAAAAGATATAGTACTTGGGAAAGTGTGTTAGGTGTATAGAATACACATAGTAATCTAGTAAATTTAGGAGGCAGGAGGGTCGTAAGATCAAGGTAATTTTTACCTACACAGTGAACTCAAGGCCTCTCTGGGCAATGAGAGCTCCTGTTTCCAAAAAATAATGAAAAGTACTGCCTTTTTGTGCCAAATCTCTGACTTCCTACTGATTTGTAACTGTCACTGAGATTTAGTGGGTGTAATTAACTGGGTTTTCACGATAAGCAGTATATGATTAAGGCGCATATTTAGGATGAAAACAAATGAGCAATCTTAGCATACAACCAAGACAATTATTTAACCGTTTATTGAATTAATAACCAAGGCAACCATCTCAAATACACCTTGTCTCACCTCCAACCAACTCCAGGAGGCAGACAGTGTTCTGAGCCCCGTGTTACAGCCTGGAGAGTGAGACTGGGAGATGTGAGGCTCGTTCAGGTAGAGGACGCATATCCTGTGGGTGAGCGGATGCACAGAGATGCCAGGCTGCACCTTAGGCAGAGGGTGGGGAGAGGGAAAGAATAGCTATCTGGCTTTCCAACTCTGCCCACTGCATTGTTCAGCTAGCTTTGAGAACCCTGTACAGATGTCTCCGACACAGATGTCCACCTCATCTCTGAAAGGTCTTCAAGAAGAGCCCTGGCATGAGGACAAAAACCCTGACATGTCAGAACAAGGGGTCCAGCATGAAGACCTTACCATAATGCTTTAAAGAAAGTTTTACAGTTAATTTAAGAACTAAAGTTAGTTTCTTCATCACATAAACTGATTTCTTTACATGTTCTATTTTTATGTGTGTATGTGTCTGTGCACATGTGCGTGTGGGTGCCAGTAGAAACCAGAAGAGGGCACTGGGTTCCCTGGAGCTGGAATTACAGGAGATTGGTTGTGAGCCACCTGACCCAAGGGTTGGGAATGGGACTCTGATTGTGTGTTAGAGCAGGAAGTGCTCTAAACCACTGAACCACCTATCCTCCCAGTGCCTAGATGAATTACTTTATGAGAGCGCATGAGTGTTTGGGACCCTGTGTCCTTGTGAAGACCAGAGGACAACATTGTGTCATCCTTAAAATACCATCTCCTGCTAAGACAGGATCTTTCACTGGCCTAGGGCTCACGGGTTGGCCTACACAGAATAGTGGTCAAGTCCCAGACATCCTCCTGACTCTGAGTCTCAGATGCTGGATGCTGGGGTTACAAGGACACACACCACCAAGCCGGGCATTTTTCACTGGGGTGGAACTCAGATTCCCATGCTTGCTCTGCAGTTCTCAGTTTCCCCCCCTGGATCATCTGCACTTTCAGATTCCTAGTTCCTTTTTCACCATGTAGAAATAAATATCCAAGAAGAAGCCACCCCTGCAAAGAATACCTCTGTTGGGGGGGGAGGGTCAAGATGGAGACCCTTAAGTTAGTCTCTGAGCCATGGCTACCTCTGCTGAATAGGACGTTGGCTTACTTCTGGGAGCATGGAGTCTTGGCACCAAAGAAAATGCTGGTAAAGGAGATGAGTTTTCAAAGCATCTGTAAATGTGAATGCTTGTACTACAAAACCAAGGAAGCCAGAGAGATTCCCTTAACGAAGGCAAAAAGGAGAAATCCAAGGGTTCAGAGATCCCAAGGAAGTCTATCTGAGGGCCTGCTTCCACTGACCCCACTGGGACACTGCTTGACAACCCAAAGGGTTAACAGCTTCAGCTTTCAGCCCAGAGCCTTACCCGTCCCTACAGGAGGAGGAGACAACATCCACCCCCACGTTGGAGTCCAGGCCTGCTGCCTTGGGCCCTCCCACTCCAGGAATGAAGCTGCCTGCTGCCCAGCTTATACCCAGACTGGTTTCATCTGTTTCCAAATCCATTTTGTGTCTCAACTTCTGCCAGGAATAAAAATTTAAACACATGCACATCATGCATGCATGCGAGAGGAGAAATCAGGCTGGGATACTAAACTGAAAAAGCCCAGGCAGAGAGAGGAGGGCCGGCTGCTGAAAATCAGGACCCAGAGTCTGCTCCTGGGACCAACACACCCTTCCTGAAATCTCTGCCTGCTATGTAGATGTCAGCGTCGGATCTGAGGGGAGACCTTTGAAGCGTGACCTCTCCTGTCTTACCGACACCCAACTGTATTCACTTTAACTGCCCATCCTACTCAGCTCTGCCTCGGAGCAGCTCAGACTGGCCTTGCTGTCTGTAGGAAGCAGATCCTTGTCTCAGATGCTTGGAAGAACTTTGTTCCTTGCTCGCTCACTCTTGGCGATTCCAAAATGAATGAATTGGAATGGTACATGGCTCATGGTGGGTGCAGACAGCTTGCAGGCTACTTGCGAGTGTTCTTCTGAGGACCCTGCTTCATCTACTCCAGGGGTGTAAGCCAGATGCTTGCATCTGGAGGCCAGAAAGGTAGCTCTGCTCCAGAAACCACAAGGGTCTTTGAGACTCCATCAGTACTGCCCAGTGTCCCCCAGAGTTGGAGTAATGGCCTTCCCTCACGTCTGTTCTATCATTATCTGCCCCTTCCCCAAAACATGGAGAGCTGAGGACTCACCCTGCTTATATCTACCCGGAAGGATCCCACTGTCTCCTGGTACTGGCTCACAAGCCACTCAACACAGGACACCGGTTAAATTCTGGGCCCTTCATAGATGACCTTCAAGCTCTGAAGCAGGAGTCCCGCTTCCGGAGGAGGGATGCTAACAGTGCAGAGCAGCACAGACCGCCGGCAGAGCCAACCCCAGTGCCACGTTACCGCTGCAAAGACATCCCAGCCTTCCTAGGAATAAGAAGCATCGCAGCATCCACCTCTCTCCCATTCTCACAGAGCATGGTAATATGTGAAAAGAAATGGAAAACAAACAAACAACACAACAACAACAAATTTCCACCCTGATAATTGCTGCATCCATGTGAAGAGTCTGTGGAGAATAAAATATCCACCACAAAATAAATGTCTTAGGCATACTTCAGAGAACTTCAGACACAGGAGTAGCTCCGGAAAGCTCCTGATTTTGCCTTTGCTTTTGTTTTGCTCTGTTGCCTAGCATCCGCTTGGAATTGCTAACCAACCTGCTTCAGCCTCTGTAGGGCTGGGATTACAGGTGTGAACAGTTATGTCAAGAGATGCCCTTCTGTAAAAAAGGAAATGCTCATCTGTTTGCATTAGTAACCAGATGTTGGCAAGGCCTTCTGCTGTCTGATACCTCACCACTATCAGAAGCTTTCCACAAGAAGGAGCTGGCAGCTGGCTGGGGGGGGGGCTGGTATAGATGGGTACAGGGTGGCTATGGCCTGGGAGACTTTCTCTGAACGAGATGGTCCTTCCCAACGCTGAGACCCTGTAATACAGCTACTAGCACCTGACCCTCCAACCATAACTTTTTTGTTGCTACTTCATAACTGTAATTTTGCTACTGTTGTAAATTAGAAGGTAAATACCTGAGATGCAGGATATCTAATTTGCAATCTGTGAAAGTATTGCATGACCCACAGGTGAAGAACCACTGTTTTAAGTGCCTAGGGCTTGCAATACTTTTTCTGCCTTTATGTTTGTTGGGGGTTTGAGATTAGAGAACAATGATTTAAAGAAAACATTTATGGGCAATAGGATAACTATGGTCAGATATTCTTAAGCCTTCGCTAACTTCAAGGGACCCCCTACCCATCCAAAGTCCTGTCAGTTATGACAAACCACTCTGCCAAGCTGGCTTCTGCAGGTTCTCAGGTCTGGATGGAGGAGCTTGGAAACTTCTGGGCCTCTCAGGCCAAAAGGCATCCCGATACTTCATTTGCTATTGCTGCAACCTGTAGGTTTTATTCGTCTTTACAGCTGAATACAATGTTCTTGTCTATGCGTGTCCCATATTTCTTTATCCATTCTTCTGTTAGTATGCACCTAGCCTGATTCCCTCTCTTAACTACTGTGACCTGTGGCAGACATTCCCTCCCAGGCTGTCAGCTGTCTCTTTGTTTTGTTGGTTGTTTCCTTTACTATGACATTTGTTTGCTTTTTTTTTTTTTTTTAGTTTGATGTCATTCCAACTGTCAATTAGCAAAGCTCTCTAAATAGCCAAATGTTTCAAAATACGAGCTCTTAATAGATAAATAAGATAATACTTTGAGCCTGGCACTAATTAATTTGCTGATGTTGAATTATTATCTTTTCAAATAAACTATTTTTTTATGTATATGAGTATGGTAATTGAACTCAGGACCTCTGGAAGAACAGTCAGTGCTCTTTAACCTCTGAACCATCTCTCCAGCTCTAATTTTGAATTATTAATAATATAATGATGAGACACTGATGACAATGACAACAGTAACTGTTGCCACTAAATTTCCTAAATTCTCCCCCACTGGTCCACGTGTTAAAGGTTTAGTCAACACTCTGTGGAGCTATTCGGACATGATGGAACCTTGAAAGATGGAGCCTCACAGAAGGGCATTAGGTCATTAGACACATTCCCTTAAAGTAAACCTTGAGAACCTCATCTCTCCCCTTCTCCTTTTTCTCCTGGCTGCCACGAATTAAGCAGCATTCCTCCACGATGCTCTCCCAACCTAATGCTCTGCCTCACAGGCCTGCAGTAATGGAAACATTTGATAACATTCTAAAACTTAGGAAACTGTAAGCAAGCAAACAAACAAACAAAAAGCAACAACCCAATCCCTCCCTCATCCTTCCTCCTTTTGTGGTTTTAAAGTGACTGCCTCAGTGATTTTTGTCACAATTATGAAAAACTAATATCGCTCGTAGTCTGAGTCAGTCTTCAGAAGAGGTATGAGGATGCCACAGTTCAGGGTGAAATGAACTCTTGTTTTGACTTGGAAATCTCTAGAAGCTGAGATACATATTGAGGGAGGAGATGCAGTGCTCAATAAGTATCTGGCCAAGTGGAAGGCTACGCTGATGGCCTTTCACTGCAAGAAGAGGCATGTGCTGTGCTGTTGGAAGTTTTCTGTGACACCAGGGTAAGTGGCCACAGCTCAGTGTGAAACCTCAAGTTACTATGGAGCGAGGTCACAATGAGCATCATGAGTTTTAGCAGCTGGCATTCTTCAGATGAGGCAGCCAGGTCCAAGCCCCCACCGTGACTCCCATGGGGACACATGCTTCTTCTCAGCTGAAATACAGAGATCAAGGTCTCTCTGCTTCCCCCTCCCCCATTCCAGGGACATTAGTGCTAGCATTTTGTTAATTTCAAGTGTGGGAAAGATTAGTTCTGCCTGCCTAAGATTCCGTTTCAATTGGCCACGCATGTCCTTTTCACTTCCTGACTTTCAAAGCATGCAGGACTTAATTATTAAGGAGCCTCCCTGTTCCACCTGCCCTGAAGGTTCGCTTTTTCTGGAGAAGAGTGGAAATAGGGAAGTAAAACTGGGAGCCTAGCCCCAGTTCTACAGTTGCTCTGGAGAGGATGTGCTGGAGAAGGCCCAGACCACACCAGAGCTGGTCTGTCAGCAACACCCCCAACATGAAGCAAGACCCACCCTGTGCCTCCTTGCACCTCTGACCACAGGGGGACCATAGAAAGGTCTCGAGCAGACCCACTGTGTTTCGTGCTAAAGGCAATTTTAAAAAGGATCAGCGTAGGATATTTAAAATCTGAGACACTCCCAACCCACTAATACCAGAATAAGAACCAAATGCTTCATTTGATCACATATTCCTTTTTTCAATTTTTTGTTGTTGTTGTTCAGTCAAAACAGGAATGAAAGCCAGAGTCTGAATTTCAGTTCTGGTTCCTAGCCTTGGAGCTCGTTCAACTGAGTAGTGTATCTGCTTAGCCTTTAAACTGGTCAGCCTGTTGAGATGATGGTATGCCCTCCCATCCACACGCCCTTTCTTTCCCTTAAATGTGGTCCAGTGATAGAGTTGGAGGTGAGCCTTCCTTCTGCTCCCAGTGTCAAGCCCATCCCCATCATCCATTCCCAAGAGAGCCCAGACATTAACAGTGAGTGTTTAGTATCTTCAGTGCCGAGGGTTCTGCTCCCAAACTCCTCAGGATCCCAGTTTTCCAGGCTAACAAAAAAACCGAGTACCTTTTGGCAGGAAAAAGTTTCTTTGGATCTTTTTGTGCCTTGGTTGGGCTTCCTCTTTAATGACCACAAAACAAGCCCCAGGGCTCCATCACTCTCAGGGCTGAACACAGAGACCGCTGGAACCCAGGAGAGGCTAGGAGCCATGACTTCTGAGGCTGAGGGGCCTGTGGCCTGCCACCGGATGCTGGTGGGCAGGGGCACTACCTGCCTGGGGGAATGACACTTCCACACGCTTGCCCACAGCTTCAGAGTAAATAAAACAAACATACCCATGTGCTCCTCCTGCCTGTGTGTTTACAAATGGTACAGGAAGATCCTCCCAGCTGATACTTCCAGATGTGGAACCCAAACACAAGCAGCTCCCGGCAGTACACCCGGCTGGGTTAAACTCCAGTAGCACCATGGCCAGGCAAGGCCAGCAGAAGACGATAAGGGGCCCACATTGCAGAACCACAGGGCTTTGGTCAGGTGGGAGTCAGCAAAGAGCTTGAAGTCCTGCTTTGCCAGCCTCTACTTCCTTAGCCAGATACACACGCAAAGTACAAGGACAGACAGCCATGTTTGAAACAGTGAAAGACGCCCACTCAGGTGATCCCAGCTACCCACTGGACTATACGATGGACAGTGACAGGATCAGAGTGGGCATCTGGAGGAAGGAGAGAGAGAGATGAGCAGGTGCAATGTGAGTCTTTTCAGGCAGTGGAGCGATGAGTTGGTGTGATTGTGCAATGGTAGGCGCAGGGTACCCTGTATTTGTCAAAACCCAGGAAATTGAGCACTCAGCTTCTCTGTAACTCCCAGGCTGCCTGTGCAGTTCAAAAGAGAGATGCTCAGCACACTCTGCTGAAGTGGGTGAAGAAGGGTAGAGGGGACATCAGCTGGAACAGCTGGCTCACTTATGAGTGTTCCTGAAACCTGCCACTCAGAGAACTGGCCTCTCTGCCATGGCCTTGTGCACTGTTTTCAGGCTTTTCTAAAACAAGAGCATTAACTCGCCCCTGTATTAGAACTCTATAGCATCCCTCCCCCTGTGTGCGCCCATATACACATGCCCCAGAATGAACGGTCTGTGTGAGTCTATGGATATCGACAGTTGTCTCTTGGTCTCTGTGGGGACTGGCTCCAGGATCCACCCAAGAATGGCCCAAATCTAATCATGTTCCAGAATACTGTGCACAGTATACACAGGTAACCTAATTCTCCCTTATACATACAGGTCATCTCTAGATCATTTACCATAACTCACTGTGAATGTTCTGTAAATAGCAGGCATATTGGGTTGTTTCGGGAAAAGTAACAAGAAAAGCGGTACCTGTTTAGTACAGAGGCAATTAAACAAAAATTTCAATCTGAGGTTGACTGAATTCAGTTATGGACCCTGTGGCTACCAGGGATGACTAAATTTCATTGTTGGAAACTCTCTCTCTCTTTCTCTCTATCTCTCTCCAAGACAGGGTTCCTTTGCATAGCCCAGGCCATCCTGGATGTAGACTAGGCTGGCCTCAAGCTCAGAGATCTACCTGCCTCTGCCTCTCCCTCCCGAGTGCTGCCACCCAGCTCATTGTTGGAAACTCTTATTACATACCTTTTGAGGTTGAGGGGAGCCCTGCAGATGAGGAGGTGGGAAGTGCCAGACTGTTCTAGACACTCTCACCTTTATTTTATATGCATTGGTGTTCTGCTTGCCTGTATGTCTAGGTGAGAGTGTCAGATCTTAGAGTTACAGACAGTTGTGAGCTGCCATGTGGGTTGTGGGACTTGAATCCCAGTCCTTTGGAAGAGCAGACAGTGCCCTTACCTGATGAGACATCTCTCCAGACCCTAAAACAAAGTCTTGATCTCATGGATCTTTCTAGTTGCAGAGAAGGAGGTGATACGCAAATGAACAAATCAGGATTATATCAGGAGGTGACAGGAGGTGAGGAAAGTATGAGTTAGTCTGAAAAGAGAGGGAGCGACGGTGGGAGTGCTGCTTGATAAAGAGCACCAGACTGAGGCAAAAGGGGAGCGGGGACTCTCATGACATGACAAAAAGACTTGGAGAAGAGCTTTCCAGACAGAGGGCCATGGCAGGGCAAACAGACTGAGCAGGAAGGCTGCCCAGCTAGTTTGAGGAGCCAAGGAGGTGGGCAAGCAGGCTAGGTGACAAAAGACAGGAAGGGGCAGAGCCAAGGGTATCTGGGTGAACCAGAACAACAGAGAGACTTCGGCAGAAAAAAAAATCTCAGTGCAGGTCAGAAATGTTGGTAGAAAAGTAGGGTGGTAAAGAGTCAGGAACTGTACAAACGTGAAAGCAAAACCTTAAACCTGTCAACTTAGAGTAGGACCTCAGGACTGACGGTGTGGCCCAGTGGTGGAGTACTTGCCAAGATGTGGGAGGCTTGAGGTTCCACCCCTGAGACTGCAAATAGATAAGAAATAAATAACAAGCTCCAGTAGGAGATAACGAGCAGCGTCAAGGATGATCCTAGGCTTTCCAGCATAAAGGGTAGGCTGGGCTGTGCCTCACTGGAGAAGCAGCAGAGGGGAAATCTTGCAAGGGAGTATGTGACCAGTTCTGGCCTCACTGTGTGCTCTTCTTTCTCTCTCTCCTCCTCCCCTCTCCTCAGGAGGCCTGGAGCCAATGGGGATTCCATCAGCAAAGCCTCTCTTGTGGGCATCCTTCTCACTTCCAGGAATGCTCCCTTCACTCTGTCCCTTTTTACACACAAGCTGCTGCCTAGTAATGGCTCACAATGCCTTCTAGGTGTTTTATGTCTTCCCTTTAACAACCTTAAGAAACTGGATCCCAACATGCAGGTAATTTGGACAGGGTCACACAGCAGCGGTTGGCAAAGGCAGATTCAACCCAGGCTGGTTCCCCTTACTCAGTGCAATACACGTCTTATACCTGGAATAGCTTCAGGAGAACTGAGGCTCCTGCAAAATATTTTTCCCCAGCATGCCACCTTCTGAGGAGATTCCCTGCAGACCCGCCTGCTCGGAAGGCAGCTCATAAATATTCTAGATGCCTATCCCTTCTGCTTGCAAAGAAGGATGCTACCTTTTGCAAGGGTTCTTTTCCTATCTGACTTCTATGGGACCCCGGGACCCTTCACTGCCTTTTCTCAGATGGAGGGAAAGAAAGGAGGTCTGGAAGAATCCAGGAGTGTTTCGGATATGTTGATCAAATGACAGTCTCTTCAGAAGAGGAATTTTGAAGAGGAAAACACCCACAGAGCCAGATCCCTTGAGCCTCAGCAGGGCCTCTAGCTAATTCCTTGGAATTTCTTATCTTTGAACTCAAGGTGGGTGAGCACAGATATGACAGCTTGGGCTTTTCCACTGCCAGCAGAACAGTTTTCAATCTGTGTCCCCTGGGCCCATTCATTGCATACGTAAGCGTGGAAAAGAGGCAGCCTGAGATGACAAACACCCCATTCCTCCACCACATTGCTATATTGTACACCCAGGTACCCCATGTCTCTCTACAATGAGAATATCATGGTTTCAGGCTTCCCATGTTTGTTTCAGAAAGACAAGGAACATAGGCAACTAATGGGAGAAGGAAGACAGCTCGTTAGGTAAACCGTTAGTGTGAAGACCTGGGTTGGGGTCACAAAAACCCAGGTAAAGCTGAGCATGGTATCGTGGCCCGTTATACATAGCAGAGGATGACAGAGACCCTGTCTTAACAAACAAGGTCAAGGTGAACACCAACACCCAAGCTGACCTCTGACCTCCCCACTCACACCATGACACACAAATGTCGGCACCCACACAAATACTCATACCCATACACACACACACGTGTATCTCACACCTCCACCAAAAAGGAGGAGGAGGCAACTTACAACTTACTACACTTCCTCTGCACCAAAATCTTCAACACAATCCTAAGCGTGTGAGGAGTGGGGTGCTTAGCCATCCTGCAGGTAACTGCCTGTCGAATCCTTTCCGCTGGCTGCCTTCTGAATATTTGCCTGCAAGGAAGCAGCTCCCATCAGTTAACTGTCTGTCAAAGGAGCTGCTTCCTTCCCCGGGGTATTTTTCTATACAAGCTGCCGCTTCTCCTGACCAGTCAACGTGTCTACTTAGGCCAAACAGCTCTTCCCCCTCACCCCACTAAGGGAATGGAGAGAACCTGCTTGATTAGACTTGCAAAGATCCTAGGTGCCAATGGATTCGTCTGGCAGACACCTCAGAGCAGAGATTGTTGGGCGATTCAGACAATGTCCCAGGGGAGGGAAGCTCTCACGGGACATGTTCTGAGATGAAACCCGACAGTGTCAATGTGACTCTAACCACTGCTTTTTTTTTTTTTTTAACTTGTTTGTTTTCAAATGAGAGTTCTGGAGTTAGCAGACGATAATGAAATCTTGGCTCTGTCACTTACCAGCTATGTGACTAAAACAAATCATTGAACTTACTAAGGCTTCAGCCCCGTTATCTGCAGACTACAATGCCGAGGTCCATCTTCACAGGACTGCTGGAGGGTTGCATGAATACGTGGTGCTTGGCTTGAGGCCTGGCACACAGTAGTCGCTCTGTAAACAACTCCGTAAGGCTCCCCATCTTTGCAAAAGCAGTCACTGCCGCCTCCTGGCATGAGGACATGCTGCTCTCCTGCCCTTTGTCCAAGGCTGCCTCCCTGAGTGGAGGAGTGTGCGGGGGAATAAGAATGCAACCATTCCCTTGTTGAATGCAGGGTACCTGCTGCTCGTGTGTGCCCACGCACTTGTACCTAAACACAGGCTTCGTTTGTGAAAGTCCGGGGACCAGAAATGAACGCCATACAATACCACCTTCAGTCAAGCCTTTCCATTCTTTTCTCCCACATTCAAGACCTGAGTGCTGTGTCCCTGACAAGGGGATTGGCCGCCTATGTAAAGCCCACCTATAGAAAACTACCTTGTTGTTCCCCTTTGGGGAGGAGAGCTAAGCTCCCCCAGCCCCCTTCTTTTATTGTCAAAGACCACCCACTGGAACTAGCTGGCAACTTGCCATACAGTCCAGCAGGGCTCGAGCTGGGCTGCTATCCCAGCCTCTACGTCTGCAACAGAAGGAAGCCTATAGAAGGAAAGTCACCTGACTGAGCTGTCACCTGGAGCTGACTGGGCCTTCACAGATGGCAGACCACCAGAAGTCTCAAGGTCTGAAGGAAGGGTTGCAGGGGCCTGCCTATGGGTGATACACTGAACTCTAACTCCAAGCTGTCAAGACAAGTGAGTATACAATTTGCCTACTACAAAATGCCCTTTCATGATGACAGAGGTAAACAGCAGTGAGCAGCTATGACTTTGCGTGGTTGCATTTGCAACAGGAGCTACTGTGCTGACAGGTTAACAAATCACCCTCCCTTGACTACAGCTGTGGAAAAAAAGGAAGAGCTCCAATAACTACTATAAGATGACTGTCACTTCAGAAAGGGAATCATGTGGGTGAGGTGATTTGTGAAATAATTAAGGCAGCCTCTGCTTTCATGGAAAACCAATAAACCCAGAACCCTCCAATTTTCCTCTCCAATTAACTGGGACCCATACCTAATAAACCTGCTGGGATTATGTTAGGTAAGCACTAGTAAAGGCACTTGGCTTAGACTAAGCTGGAAAAATATTGGCGGAGCCAGGGAAAGTGGTGGTGGGGGCTTTCTTTCTTCAAGAGTCCATTTTTAGCCTTTTCTAGGTGGGGTCTTCTAGAGATCAGGCACCTACATCTATCTTTACCTCCTGTGTGATGTCCATCTCTTGGAAGCCCAGGAGGTTTGGGAGTAGCTGGGAAGCTCAGTGATTGAGCTGCCGCTAAAATACATCTCCCTTCCACTTGCCACTCTGAGACAGACTTCAGGACCATCTAAACCTACTGCAGAAGATTATATATCCAGAGATATACATGAGAGCAAATGCAACACACAAGCGAAGTGCTAAATTCAAGCACATGTTTCTCTCTTTCTCTGCCTTTCTCTCTCTTTCTCTTGCTCTCTCTCTCTCTGTCTCTCTCTCTCTCTCTCTGTGTGTGTGTTGAGACAGGGTCTCTCTATATCCTGGCTGGTCTCTAACAGTGATCCTCCTGTCTTTGCCTCCCAAGTGCTGGGATTAAAGACATGTGCCAGCCATTTCTCTAATTCTCAAGAGAAATCTGATGGAGTTGAAAGAGAACAAAGTCATCTACTTCTCCTTTTCTCCCTGAAAACAATTCACAAAGTTGAAAAAAAAAATCAAATAGAAATACTCTGAGTTGGGTATCTCCTGTCTCTAGCATGCTTAATCACACACAGAGGGAAAAAAATGAATTTTCAGGGAGAAACTAGAGAACAACTTATACAGGCAGATGTGGGAGAATATTTTGGACTGCTGACCCGCTGGCCTTGCCTTTGGCTTTGAGTCAGCCTGAGCTTTTTGCATTCCGTGGTTCAGGAAGCCCTTCTTAGCTGACCCACAAGCAGCGTAGGTTTACTCTGCACTTCCCTCCTGCCAGCAGTGGACGGCTGGCCGTCACGGACTGTCCTAGCAAGGGTTAGAGATGAACTGTTGAAGAAGGCTGGCAAGGCTCATGCCATGACGCCTGGGGCACAGCACATATGCAGTAAAAAGCCAGTGAAAGGATGAAGGCTCCAGTCTGGCTACACTCCCTCACCCTCATTGTCCAGACTCTCTTGAGAAGAATAATGCTCTTTTGCCATATTCCCACTGCCCGGCTTCCTTGGGGTTATTCTTCGCCATACTGCTTATCCCACAGTCTTCTCTTACTTTCTCAACATGTCCTCTGGCAACTGGAATGAATTCATTCTGCATCACTGCTATGATTTCTTCTTTCTGCCCAATAATTTTGTCCCAAACATCAAAGGCCTTCTTTGAAGATAAGGCCAAATTTGCCATTAGGAAAAGAGAAATTATTCCCTCGCTATATTTTAGTGGACAGTAAGAAGCAGAATCCTTCTGTTTTGTGTGTGTGTGTGTGTGTGTGTGTGTGTGTGTGTGTGTGTGTGAGATAAACAATGCCTGGTACATCAGACCACAAGGCATTCACTATGATACCACTGACAGAGCCATAAACACTTGGCATTCCTCACCCAAACCCACGTTGGACTTTTCCACAGCAAGCTTGGATTCCAGATCTCTTAATTAATGATCTGTCTCCCACATATCTGACAGGGTTTGCCTTGGGAGAGGGGGTTCACATGGCCACCACAGGCTCAGTATACAAGAGTGTATGAGCAGCTAGAACCTATCAGAAATCTACATTCCACACAAAGCTGGCCTCTTCCAGCGCTAATAGACGAGAAGCATTGTTGTCTTGCTTTGTTGAGCACTGTTGATGATGAAGAAATAGCTGACCCATCAGGCCAGAGAGAGAAGACAAGGAAATGAAAATCACCTATGTTTTCTACTTCATCACTACTACCCTCAGGTGAATGCTGACAAGACCTCATGGGTCATGGAGTCCATGAAACCTGTTCCAAGGCTGAAGAAAAAAGCTGTTTCATCTGTGCGCAATGAAAATAAACAGAGTTCTAAAGTCCTTGCTGTTTATAAGGTGTGGTGCTATAAGCCACAGCAATCCCTCATTAATCCATTTTATGAATAAGAAAGAAGAAAAATATTTTTTCCTAAGCTCACAAGTCTCTTTAATTTTCCAGTTACCTACCTCCTTTCTAGAAACAATGAGCAATAAAGAATAATGATTACATTTTACAAATCACTATCTTTGCATCCAGCGGTCCACTTTCCTTAACATTTACAAAAAAAAAAAATGCTTCTTAAAAATACATAACCAGGCCTCATGCTTAATAAGGATAGGGCCCTGGTTGACAAGGAATAAGCTCGTCAGAAAGCAATGGCCAGAGGGTTTTAGTAGCACAGAGTGGGATGGATCACATATAAAAGGCTGGGGGAATTGGATTTTAAAGCTGAGTGTCAAACTGGGAATGGGACTGTGCCACAGGGTGGGTGCATGGGCAGGTATGGCGGGAGTGGGAATGAAGAGGGGTTGGCAGCATAACCAAAGAAAGAGCAAGGAAGATGGGACAAGTGTGACGAAGGAGGCTGACTGTGAAGGGTACAGGTGTGTATGGAGTTTCAGGGCTGGTACTCATGCCACCTGAGACATCCTTAGAGTTTCCTTCCTGCGTTCCACCTCCGTACTCTAGCCAACCCTGAGGGATCCAAAGAGGCAAAATTCTTTCCTAGGAAAGTTTTTGTAAGCATGGATTTCTAAATTTAAACAAGCATGTTCCACCAAACTCCCCTACTCCAAACATTTGATTCAGGCACACAAATTATAAAAATATTACATGTTAGGGTTTCATAGGGTTTGACTTATTCCTACCAACAGCAATGTGATATATATTATATATTATATATATATATATAATATATAATATGTGAGTCTTTGGTCAGATTATAAAGATACTTAAGAAGTGTCTGGTGACAACAGTCTACACTTTCATCACAGCTGCAGAAGGTACATATGCACAAATGAAAAGCAAGAAGTTGATTATTGGATGAGATTATGGGTAATTATAAAAAGTTTTGTGAGTAGTAGTGGACATTTATATAATCAATAAAAGCCAGGGAGAACTACTTTTGGGTGAAAACAAACCTTACTCTCCTGGGAGAAGGAAGCTCCCATCATCCTGGTGTCTGATGCCCTGTAAATATTTGAGTGTAGAAGTGATAATACATTATTTATGTTAGAGTAAATGTGTTTTTCAAAATGGAAACATTATCACTCTTTCCTCTCCCATCTCCATTCCTTTCCCCCAAAATAAGGGAGCTTAGAGTATGGAGGAAAGAAAGCAAACTCCCAAATGTATAATAACATCTTTGGAAACCTGGTTAACTCTTTCTTATTCAGAGACCAAAAAGTAGTAAACAGTAATTATCAAGTGCAGTTGGGTCTTCTGCTGTTGTTGGAAAGATACAGAGATAAAACCCTAAGTCATTAAGCATATCAGTGACTGCTGAAATTTGAACCCAGGCCCCCCAGGGCCCTTGGAATACTATGATCCTTAGGCTTACTTCTTGCCCTCTTTTCTTAAACCCCAGGAGCCCGTGGGGGAAGTCAACAGAACTACTTCATGAATAAAATCTCCTATTCATGTCAGGCATTGGAAACCACAGAGAAGCCTCTGAAGAGAGCAGGGATCTCATGCCACTGGAGGAAAAAGGGGGGAAAACACTTCAAAGACAATGAAACCTCTGGACCCATTTGGAGGATGGAAAGGGACATAAATTACAGTCATTATCATGAATTGGCCAACCAGTTAGCAGCTAAGCAGGGTCCTCTCAAGGTTGTCCCCTAGACTCTTCCTCCCTAGCTGTGGTCAAAGAACTGTATCCTGGACTGTCAACATTTACTTCTAAAGGCCCATGATTTGGCCTCTTCCCCTGAGTGACAGTCTCTTGCAGTGCTGTCTTCCTGAGAAATCATAAACTTGGGTCAAAGGGGCAGTGTCTGAGATCTCAGTCCTTGGATGGCAAAGGTATAGGCAGCCCCTAGACTCTTCCTAAAGGGACAAATCCTGAGTCTCCACAGGAGCTGGCAGGGCCAGCCAAGAGGTGCAGGGAGAGAACTATAACTCATTTTATTTTTTGCCTGTTTGCATAAACTCATTCTAAAAACTTATATAAGCTGGGAAATCACAACTCTACTGCTTTTTCCACCCCAACTCTGTCCCGCTGACCCCAGAGTACTTCAAGATTACCATGGGAACCTCCTGGGTCTCAATTATAGGACCATTAAAAAGGGCCAATTATAAGACCTCAGAGTGCTCCTGGGAACCCTGTTACACACCTCAAAATGGCCAACCTCTTGCTTCAATTTAAGTAAAGCCCAGAAAACAGGGCATCCAGATGTATGGGCATCGGAGCCCCTCACATTGGTGCAACAGGACTTTAGAGTGCCTTCCACACTATTCTTGAGAAAAGGAAGAAAGACTTACTGGCCAAACCAAAGAGATAGAAAAAGAAAATGAAAGGTAGGTAAGAAGGAAGGAAGGAAGGAAGGAAGGAAGGAAGGAAGGAAGGAAGGAAAGGAAGAATCCCTGCACTGGACTTAGAATTAGAACCCAGTAGTAGAATAAATCAAAGTGTTTACATAGTTAAGAATTCTTAATGCTACATTTATTAAATGGCCTATGCTTTCAAAATCCAGGACAACAAAGAGCTAAGTGACAGATGTGCTGGTCCAGGCCATTCCAGGCACAGGGTCTGAAACAGAACATACTCTTCCTTGAATCCTGTAAGAGGGAGCTCCAGTTCAAAAACTTCCTGGAAGGGAGTTTGAAGAGAAGGGATAGGGGAGCTCAGAACACCTCACCACACCCAGAAAGTGCCTGTTTGGGATTGCTGGTGTGTGGTTTGGGTATTCTTAGACGTAACTGCCACATCTCTAGAGGAGCACAACTTTTGTTTCATGGGACTGGGCATGGGCCACACCATCTCCGAAGTTCAACAGAACCACCTCCAAGGCCCTCTTAGCCCCCCTCCCCCAGTTCTGCCTGCCTCCCACCCCTCACAGTTCTTTTTCACCTGGAAAACTAACAGACTCTTCCAAATCCCCCGTTTTTCCCTCCCTTCCACAGCCTTCTCTCCCACTTGACCCACAAAGTCACTTCCCTTCTCACAGTTAACAGAAACAAAATCCCCAGGGCACAACCCCAGTGGGACACTAGGCACACACACACACACACCCCTCTTGCTGATGCTTTATCTCGGACAAACACCTCCGGATGCCAATTCAGTGTCTCCCATCCACTGGTCCAGCCAAGGTAGGGGGAGATCCTCTATTTAGCTTTTGGTCTCCCTCAGTCCCTTATACTTAGGGTTTTCCTTTCCACACGCCAGTGATAACTTCTCCCCCAAAGAGGCAAATGGGGTGTTGCCTGTGGGCTTGTCCCCACCGCCTGGCTGGGTAGCTGGGGCACCGTGTCAGCTCTTCGGAGTAAGTCTGGGAAGATGTCCGCGCCCTCCTAACACCGGAGCGGCTTCCGGGAATCCCGGGAGCGAAACCAGCCAGACCCGGCTGGAGACGCAGGCGCGGCGCTCCCGGGCCGGGCAGCGGAGCGCGGACAGTGGCGGCCCCGGGAACTCGGTGCGCCCGGCCGCGTCAGGCCCTGACACCAGCCGGAGCCAGTCAAGCGCTCGGAGCCCCAGACCGAGCCCAGCTCAGCGATCCGAGCTGAGCCCCGGATCAGTGCTCCAGCCCCAGCCCAGGGAGCCAGACCCCGTCGGAGCCCCAGCAAAACACTCGGAGACCCCCAGCTCGAACCCCGGTCAAGCCCCCGCAGCCCCAGCCCCGGCCCTAGCCCAGAGCTCGGAGCCCCAGTCCGGAGTCCCAAGCCCAGCGCCCGGAGCCTGCGGGCGCCCGGCAGCAAGGCTCGCGGGAGCCCTCGGCACCGCGGGGCGGGCTGCCGCCTCCCACACGCCTCCCAGCCCCAAACCAACAAATAAACACAACTTTTTTTTTTTTTTTTTTATGAAAAGAAAACAAACTTGAGCGACATGACTCACCTCTCGTGCAGCCGGAGCCCGGGGAGACGGGGACCGGGGCTCCGGGGCTCGCGTGGTGGATGGAGAGGAGAGGGCCACACGGCCCCGCGCGGCACCGACCCGCACACGCGCACGGCGCGGTGACACACGGGGACACCTCGCCACGGGAAAGAGTGGCCGCGGCCGGAGCAACAAAGAAGCCCGGGACCCGGGAGGTGCGGGCCGAGGAGGGAGGGCTCGTGCGGCCACGGCGGCGGGGACGCGGGGCGAGAGCGTGTGTGTGTGTGTGTGTGTGTGTGTGTGTGTGTGCGCGTGTGTGTGTGCGCGCGCGCGCGGCCGGAGCTGACACCGGCGGGACCCGGCTCAGGGTTCCCGCGGCGGTGAGCGGGAGCCGTGGTGGCAGCGGCGGCGGCGGGCGGACGAGGCAGGGGACGCCGCGCCCAGCGCACCCAATCCCTCCATATGGAAGAAGCTTTTTTTTTTTTTTTTTTTTT
>NW_026596064.1:22776982-22845989 GCF_907164565.1 Psammomys obesus
GAGAGAGAGAGAGAGAGAGAGAGAGAGAGAGAGAGAGAGAAAGAAAGAGAAAGAGAGAATGAGAGAAAGAGAGAAATTGGAGAAAATTTCAGGTCAAGATCCAATGTCAAATGCTAAGGTCTATGAGGATGTTTGAGGCTATAGGATATTTAAACAGCCTCAAAATATCATCTCCCCAAGATATTTTTAAAAGATTTATACCTTTATTTTTATTTTTTTAAGTGTGTGTATGTGGGTTTGTGTGTGTGAGTGCAGGTGCCAGAGAGGTTAGGGCCATCGGATTCCCTAGAACTGGAGTTATAGAGGTTGGGCGTACCCGTTGGCGGTGCTGGGAGTGGACCACCAGTCCTCTGGAGAAGCAATGTTTGCCTTTGACCACCACACCCTCTCCCCAGCCTCCCTCCACAAAACAGAATACTAATCCTAAGAGTTTATATTTTCTCTCTGGTACTGAGGACCAAACCTAGGGACTTATGAACAGCAGATAAATGTTATACCACTAAGTTACACCCATAGGCACACAACATTTTTTTTTCTAATTACCTTTCATGTGCTAAAAACCCACTTAACCAGTGATCACTTAACCAGTGATCAATGCTACATCACTAGCAAAAGGATATACAGGCGTGAGGTCCGTGGCCTCCATCAGAAAGCATCACACAATCAACACTGAATAAGTTGACAGAATGGCTGACCAATGTTTTTTCAAACAGGTCAAGTCAAGGAAAGGAACTTTTACAGACTAAAAAGAGCAAGGTAAGATGATGATTAAATATAATATGGCACCATAGACTTTTGTTGTGTTGTTGTTGTTGTTGTTGTTTTTTCAAGACAAGATTTCTATGTGTAGCCTTGGTTGTCCTGGGTTTGCTTTGTATACTAGGCTGGTCTCGAACTCACAGGCACCTACCTGCCTGCCTCTGCCTCCTTGAGTGCTGGGATTACAGGTGTGCACCACCCCACCTGGCTGGGATTGAAAAAAAAAAAAAAACTAGATAAAAAGTTGGTGAAACTCAAAGTTTATACTTAATAGTACTGTAATGCTGGTAATGTGGAGTTGCTTACAGTTCACATCTGTGCACATGTTGTGTGAGAATGAAGGTACCTATGTGGGCAAGCATGTGGAGGTTGTCATCAGATGTCTTCCTCCACCGCTCTTCACCTTATCTTTGGAGAGCGGATCTCTCACTGGGCACAGAGCTCCACAACTGGCTAGACCAGCTGGCTAGAGATCCCAGGGCTTCTGCTGTCTCTGTCCTAGCACGCCATCATGCTAAGGTCACAGATGTGCTTCATCACGCCTGCCTCTCATGGGGGTGAGTCAGGTATTTGAATTCACAGCCTAACACTTGCACAGAGGCAAGTTGCCAACTAAGCCTGAGCCATCTTCTTAGCACTAATATTCCTTTTTTTTTTTTTTGTTTGATTGTTGGATAGTGTGCATTGCTAAGGATGATGAAAATAGAGGAACCTGGGTGAAGACTATGTCAGAACTCCGTGTGCTATAATTTTCAAAGTTCTCTAAGCTTCAAACTGAAAAATCCAAAGTTGAAAAAAAAAACAGTCAGGACCATGCAGATAAAAGAGGAGAAGATGCAGGGAAGAAGAAGAAAGGCACGTTTGCAATTTTCTGAGGGCCAACAAAACATATGGGGCGGGGGAGTTCCCACTAGAGTTAATAGAGTTGAATTCTCTAGAGTAGTAATACATTGTTTCTAAGTCTTTCTGAGAGACACTTTAAGTTCAAGGTGTTGAGCTGATATCTGTGACAAGATAGACACACCATCACTAACGGAGGTGGTCTGCTGGTCTCACCCTGCGCTCAGCATCCTGGTGAGCCTGCAGGGGGTCTCTGACATAGCCACATTCCCAGTGACTCAGGATCCCTCAGTCCCCCTCTGTCAGAAGCTGTCTGGCAGGAGGATTCTAATTGTGCAGCTTTAAACAAGTCAATAAGATGGCAGTTTGAGCAGGTCATGGTGACGCAACTCGCCTTGATCCCCAGTACTCAGGAGGCAGAGGCAGGCAGATCTCCTCGAGTTTGAGGCCAGCCTAACCTACAAATCAAGTTTCAGGACAGCCAAGGTTACGCCAAGAAACCCCATCTCGAAAAAGCACCCCCCCAAAAAAAATTTGCAGTTTATATTCTAATGTGAAGTGTTCTTTAAAGAGTGAAACACATTATGGATGCTAATTTTAATTTCCCTGTCCTAGTACAATTAAACATATGGCATTTTTAGTGTTACAAAAAAATTCACAAAGCACAAATTTCCAGAAACAGTTTCAGTAAAGCAATCCCCCACACTTAAAAAAACAAACAAACAACAAAAAACATATTTTTCCACATTTAACTGTGCAGTCGGATGTTTGACATGTGTTTCTTTTCTGTAGTGTCCTTAGCAATGTGAGCCCAGCCTGGCCATAAAAACAGAAGGCTATTGATCACTAGTCAGTGTAAAACACAGCTCTCTGGGCATCTCACTTGGAACTTGCTTTTTAACTTGTTTCAAGAGGTGGGGCTTAGAACTGAAGAGAGTGTTGTATGCCTGAATGAGCACACTGGAACACCAGGCCGGACCAGGGTTTGGGCACCCGCTTAAGTGTGCAACTGCCTTTTTACCTAATTAATCCTCTCCTCGTAGGGCCCGTGCCCGTGAGCCACGCATTCTGCTGGGAACTGGAACTCTGGGTCCTGCAGAACCTGCGGGCTTGGAGTGTTATTTGTTCAGGGCCCTTGAAGCAATAGTATCTAATGGGGCAGAAGCAAAGAGAAAATGACCCAACCTTCGGTGAGAACAGTTGCTTTCCATCACATCTTTAGCCTTGTCACAGTCCCCTGCTTAGAAACCTTGCAGGCCCCCCTTCTGGAAAGACTCCAAACTCTTTTTGTGCCAACTTGGGTTTCTTTCTCCACAGACTCCCTCTCACAGCCACCCACCCCCACCCTCACCTCCACCCCCAGATCTTGAGGCCTGCCTGTGTTTCCAAAAGTGCTGTCTGTGGGCTACCTGCAGCAAAACAGTTTGGCAGCACGATACAAGATGCAGATGCCCTTGCTCCAGCCCAGGCTCTGGAGCCCAGAGTTGGAATGTCTGTATGAAGAGAACCCAGAAACCTGTGTGAAAAGGGGGCTCTGACCTCACCACACTGAACAAATCTCTTTTCCTGGAAGGCAGTGTGCTTTGGTCCTTTCCACAAACTCACTGATCTTCCTTTCTTGAGTACAGCTCTTAGGGAATTTTCTTGTGCCTCTTCTGATCGTTCTTGATCAACGAAATTGACTGAGCATCTAGGAGATATTAGGAGCAGCTTACAAAGGGACCATAGACACGAACCGGATGCCATCTTTGTCCACATGATGCTCACGTATGTGGACTCTGTCTCTACGGTCTCGAATGGCAGACTATGAGAGCTGTAGCACTAGGGAGCCTACCAGTTCACACGAGGGCTGTCTGTGGCCCAAAGACATCAACGTGCCTTTAGGACTGGAATCTGTCATATCCAGGAGAGGAGTCCCCTCTTCCCCACAGAGGGACATGCAGTGTTTTTCTACTGGGTTCCATGTGGACAGATGGTTTGTAAGGCTAAAAAGCTTGGGAAGAGTTGTCTCTGAAGATGCCTGCCGCAACCTAGATTGTCTTAGGGGAAACTGAGCATGCAGCTAGGTCCATGGCACCCTCCAGCGGGTTATAGCAAGGGACCGGTTCCTGATAGGCCCTCGACAAACGTATATGCAGTGAAAACTTACAGACATTAAAATAAAAGAAATATTTACCTCCCTTGACAGTGTTACCATCTCAGATTCTCCTTTGATATGGAATGCCCCTCATACCCTGGATCCTTCTTTTGGGCCCTTTTTGACTTTCCATTTCAAATTTTCTTTGTTTCAATGTGTTCAAGCTATATTTCCTTTAGCTTTGCAAATTAGCTTGCTGATATCATTCAGTCCTTTCAGTGTTGCTTATTTCTCTTCTCACTTTATTCTTCTCCTCTGCTCATTCTCTTGGCTGCTGCCTCCCTTCCTGTGGCCCACATCCTGAGCATAAATGCAGTCAGGGCCAATCTAGCAGGGAAAGCGGGGCATCTGTGAGTCAGGACAGATGACCTAAGGCATGCAGGCAGTGGGAACAGGCAGCTCTCCTGCTCTGTCAGGCATCCTCAGAGACACTGAAGAGAAACCTTCACTAACCCCTCTCCTTGCTCCAGGCCCCACAGTGGAATCACACCTAAAAACCCAAGAGAACAAAAAGGATGGAACTAGAAGTTCCTTTCCTCTACTGACAGTACACACAAGAGACATCCTCCGAGCTCTAATTCCCCAGCTCTTTACCTGGATGTGAGTGGACAAAGTACACGAAAGCTTGAGGTTGGTGGAAGAACTCTGTGAGGCATCTTGGGAGAATTTTGTAACCTCCTGGCTTAATAAGAGAAAGTTAGCTAAAAGCAAAAAAAGTTCCCTACAGGACAATATCCAGAATGTATGTGGATGCACACACATGTGACTAAACATGTATGCGTACATATGCACATGTGTGTAGCTGCTATTTCCCCTCCAAGAACATTAACAAAGACATGTTGAACTCATGAGGTCTGTATGTATGCAGGACAAGAAATGTTACTTGGCCTTTTCTTAGTTAATGAGGCCCTACAAAATTACCCTAGTTTGACCTAATTGATCAAGTAAGTAAAGATTGCCATACCTGATGTAGAGGAGACAAAGAGATCAGGCAATTCTCAATATTTATTCACCTCTGCTGATTTGGTTCTATGGAACTTCACCTTAGATCCACCCTCCAACATGCATGCCTCCAAGGATCATTGCTTGACTCTTTGAGCTGCCATCATTTATCCCACCTGAGCTGTCTCTGCCCTCTTCTCTTTTCTATTTTCTTTTCCTCTCTCCTCCTTTGCTTTCTTCAGGTTGCTAGGGGCACCCGTCAGGCTAATGGCTGGCTGTTGGGTCATTAGAGATAAGAGAGGTTGGGTTTCTAAACAGTCCTAGTTCAAAAACTCACCAGGTCCTGAGAGCCTGAGTCTTAGCCCTTTCCCATTAGCATGTTAGCATAAATTAGTTTATCAGATTTAGCTGACTTGATGCCAAGAACTTCAGAGTTCCCTGCACAAACAAGCGTGGCAACAATAACATCCATTCTTTCACCCAATAGCTCTCTCCTCCCCCAGGGGCCAAGAACTAAACAGTGCGGTCAGTGGTCAGAAAGGTAGCCAGAAAAGCTACATGTATGCCAGCTCCAGCGTTTAGTTATGGGGACGCAGGGTGAGAGACCAGGTTTTTTCTCTCAAGGAACACAAATGGTCAGTCAATGATGTTTTGAGAGTTGCTCCTTCATGTTTGGGTGTCGAGAGTTTGGAGTTATGAGGACTTGGTATGGTGAAGAAATGAAGGTACTTGTCCATGACCTATTATGAAATTGTGGAACATCAGAAGTAAAACAGAGAACCACAAAGCTCCCAAGAAACAAAAATGGAATAATTAAAAATAAAAATTCGAGCTAGGAAGCGATGGCACACATCTTTGATCCCAGCACTTGGGAGGCAGAGGCAGGCCGATCTCTGAATTTGAGGCCAGACTGGTTTACAGAGAGAGTTCCAGGACTACAAGGGCTACACAGAGAAAGCCTATCTCAAAAAACAGAAACAAAAACAAACAAACAAACAAAAAACCAAAACAAACATAAAGTGTAGACAGGACAGATTCAGACCTCTTAGTTCCAGGAGATCTGATGGGTTTTTGTTTTTGTTTTTTCTGGCCTTCGTGGTCACTAGACACACGTGGTACACGAAGACAACCATTCATGCACGCTAAGTAGAAATAAATACATTGCTTTTAAAAAGAAATGTGAGAATTTGACATGCTTTCGATATCACAGCAGGAATCATTGCACATGTCCAGCTCTGGAGTGCTGCCTTCAGCTTATGAGAAGAGTAACTCCCATTCTATTCTCTGCTCAGCAAAACAATTATAAGGGCTTCATGAGGTGTCCTGCGCTGTAGAAGATCAATAATGCTGCAGAGAGAAGAACATAGGGAAGGCGCCACCCTCAAGAAGCAAGAAAGCAGGGTTACTTGTCCTGGCTAGGTGTGGTGGCCCCTCCCTGTGGGTCAGCAGCAGGCCTACAGCTACCCTTCTGTACAGGTTCTAATACTGACAAAGCAGAAGAGAATACCGTGATTGCATGCACTGTCCCCCTTACAAACGTGTGCTAAGGCAGACTTGGGCGACTGTCAGGCTCCGGCTTTTACCCCGACCCCATGTGCATGTGATGGAGGGAGGAGCCTCATTTGCTGCCACATCTCTGACCACAGGTGCACACAAAGTTCTGGGAAGAACATCGTCTGTCATCAGCCTCAGTCCCATTCTCCGGCACCCCCCCTCCCCCCGGAGAATTCCCACTGCCACTCTACACTTTTCCGACTACTTCTGGGTCCTGGACCTTGTTTGAGCATGTATTGCTGTCAGGACTGGACACGAGTGACACAGTGGGGGAATGACATGGCGCCTGGCACTTCCTTTACTATTCAGTTTATGGGCTGAGCACACTGGCAGAGGTCAAATGTTTCAGGACAATGGTAGCTGCTGTGGCTAGTGATAAATGTCTTTGTTAGCAGCAAAGTTAGCGTCAGTGTGCTGAGGACGCACCGTTGCTATTCCATTGCAAGAATAGCCATACAGTGTTACCCTAGGCCCACTCGCTGTCTGTACCACGCTTCCCCAAACTCTTAGAGTGCCCTTACCCTGCACGGCTAAGGAAGGCACAGAGTCTGTGTGACTTTGTCACCTTAAATACATTGTGCTCATAGTCATTAGTTGCAGTCCAAGAAGCTACAGGGAGGCTACACTTTCCTACATAAAGCTAACATTGCAAAACAACACCTCAGAACACATCTTTAGGAGAAATCTGTTTACTAAAAAGGCATGCAAAAGCAGAAGAGATAACTGGTCTCAGAGATGTGCAAAGCAACTCAAGAGACAAAGGATTTATTTTGGAACGGCAGTTGATCATGATAAGGAAAGGCTACCTCGGTAGCAAGAACTTACATTGCAGCTTCATATGACGCTGACCGGGAAGCTGAGATCTCAGGCTGGAAGGAAGGCAGGCTATACCTCTTACCACCTGCCTCTGGTGACCTGCTTCCTCCAGCTAGGCCCCACAGCCTCCCAAAGCTGCACCACCAGTTTAGAACCAAGTGTTCAAACACTTGGGGAACATTTCACATTCAGATTAGAGCCTTCTGTCCCAATAGAGCCAGAGCCATTTTACAATGCAAAATGCATCTAGTCTACCACCCCAGGTCCCTATACTCTAACAAGCTCAACTTGTTAAAACAGTCAGTGTCTCTTCAGTGACTCAAGGCAAACACCCCCATTTAAAAAAATAATTGTTTATTCTTTGACAGTCTCACATATATACATAATACACACTAGACACATCTACCCGCCCTTTTCTCCCATCTTCCTACTATTCCTGTCTGTGTGCCTCTTCCTCGAACACCTTTCTCACAATTATGTCTGTTAGCTTTATTCCGTGACTCACCCACCCACATCTAACCAGGTCTGTCTGACCCCGAGTTTGAAGCTGTTTCTGGAACCTGGTGGGCTCAGCATTAGACACCCGATGCAGCCAAAACTGATCCCAAATTTGTGTTCCTCCTGCTTCAGCCTTCAGAACACGTACTGCCACACCTGGCTGAGAGGAAAGTTTATAGCGGCAAGGGACTACCTCAAAAAAGTAGGCTGCTGTTGTATCTCACAGTGTCCTCAAATCCAAACTTGCTCTGCAGTCAAGGAGGAATTTGAACTGCTGGTCTTCTTGTTTCTAAACCCCAAGGGCAGAGATTATAGGCGTGTGCCGCAATGTTCAGTTTGTATATGCGAGGTACAGAACCCAGGGCTTCATACGTGTTCAGCAAGCACATTGGCAAATGAACTCTCCAGATTCCTCAAAGTAGATTTTAAATAAATAACCAAATGCAAATCAAACCTAAAGTTAGTAGAAGAAAAAACAAACAGAAGCAAACAAAACAGAAAAAAGTATGAAAGATCAACAGAACAAAAAGTTAATGTTCGAGAAGATAAAGATGTTTTTGTTAGACTAACCAAGAAAACAAAGGCAAGGCCTAAAGGAATAAGATCAGAAATAAATAATAATAATAATAAAATTTAAAAAATGGGGGCATTGCAGTCAGGTGTGGTCATGCACAATGTTAGTCCCAGGGCTTGGGAGGCAGAGGCAGGAGGACCTTTGAGTTTGAGGCAACCCTGGTCTACAAAGCAAGTTCCAGGATAGTTAGGGCTACACAGAGAAACCCTGTCTTCAAACAAACAAACAAACAAACAAACATAGGAAGGAAGGAGGAAAGAAAGAGGGAAGGAAGGAAAAAAGAAAGAAAGGAAGGAAGGATAAAAAGAAGAAAATGGATACATAGAATACAAAGGTTTGCTAGGTACAATTACATATATATATATATATATATATATATATATATATATATATATATATAAATCTGTATGCTAGGAAATTAGAAAGCCGAGGCTTGAAACGGTGTACACACTATCTAAGTGTTATGGTACTAAATTACATCCTTAGCCCTTGAGGTTTTTGTTTGATTGGCTTGGTTTTGGAATAAGATTTCACTGTGTAGCTCAGACTAAACTCCAAGTTGAGATCCTTCTTCTGCCACTTTCTGAAACTGGGGGTTAGAGGCATATGCCCCCATTCCCAAATCAAAAATGAACCATGAAGACCTAGAAACTAGCACAAACCAGTAGCATGTAATGAAACTGAATAAATAATAAAAAGCTTTCCCACAAAGAAAAGCCCTGGTAAGGCTTCATTGCTAGATTTTACTGAATTTTTAAGCAAGAATTGATACTAATTCTTCCCAAGCTATTCCATAGAATGGAAGTGTGGAAGGCCCTCCCTATTTCCTTCTGTCTGGCCCTGTTACCAAAACCAAGAAGGAAGAATGGCCAGAAAACGTAAGAAGAGGCAGTCTAAAGGATGGGTCCTCATGCAGATGGGCCATTCTTGCAGCAAGGTTGCTCTTCCAGGCACTTCCTCATCTGAGAACAAACCTCCTTAGCATCCCTCACCATCTAATCACTGCATCCTCTGGGGATATATTTCACAGTGCAGCATCAGGAGACCCAAAGGACACCATTCACAACAGTGGCAGATGGTTCTCTTTTTACCTTTGAATTTTTATTTTTGTCATGTCTATTTTACCTATAAGAAGGGGAAAAATGCTGTGAGCATGTGATTAGAAAAATGGGACAACAACCCGAAAAAATATTTTTAAAAAGTTTGTTTCATCCAGTGAGACTAGGTTTTGGAAAAGGTAAGCTATGGCACTATTGTTTTCAGTTATCTCTCCTTTGGTGTTTCCTTTAAAACCCCTACATATATTATTGTTACACTTTTTATTATTAAGAAAAAAGAGGGTTGGGGGGGCTGTTCAGTGGTTAAAAACACTGGCTGCTTTTCCAGAGGCCCTGAGTTCAATTCCCAACAACCACATGGCGACTCACAACCATCTGTAATAAGATCTGATTTTCTCTTCTGGTGTGTGTGAAGACAGAGCACTCATATATATATATATGAGTAAATGGTGAAGCGATGTCTGGCCAGCAATGGCTACTGGAGGATAAGCAATCCTTTGCTCTTATCCCTCAAGCTAGTCTAAACAACACTGTGGCCCAAAGGAATTGGCAAGGGACTAAATGGGCCAGGGCTAGTCATTGTTTAACCATGTTATACATGTTTAGGCTTTTAAATCTTTTCTGAGGAATGATTTCCTTCTACACTCTTAGTCATCCTTGAGTATTTTCTTATAGTAAAGAAACATGGAGAAAGAAGCAGTCAGCAGCGGAGAGCAAGGACCTGCCTGGGGAAGGGACTGGAAGATGGATGCAGTCAACAGACTATTCTCTCTGGAGGAGGGCAGACGCCCGCCCTGTCCAGGCACCGAGCCAGAGGGCGAGCCAGAGGCGCCCTCTGTTTATGGTAGGGCTTGAAAAGGGCTCTTCGCTGACAAGTGTTATCTTTTTTGATAAACATATCAATCTTCGGTCTTAGCTCCATGGAGACAGTTCCTGGAATTATGATACAAGCTCTAATAATATTTTCTGTCCTGGTTCCTTGGTGCCTTCTCTTGGGCTGGCTGAGACAGTAGAGGAGAAAGTCAGAGGGTATTGCTGGGGTGGGTTTTAGGGACCCCAGGGGGTACATGAAAGGTTTGTGTTATGGTTTCAGGCAGACAGAAGAAACAGTTCTAACCAAGGGTAAATCAGGCTGGCTTGAACATTAAAAATGGCTGCTTCATGAATATTAAAAAAAAAAAAAGTTTCTACCTGGTCCCTCATAAAAAGGAAATAAATAAAGAGGAATTTACGCTTGCAGGGTCCATGTCATGCCAGTCCCTTCATGCAAAGAAAAGGATGACAGAAAGTACGCTTCCACCCGGAAAGTAGCTGCGCTCAGACCCAGGCAGCCCGGGCAGGATTCCGACGGCTGACCCGTTGCCTACCACTCCACTTGTAGGTGTTGTGTCTCTTTATTTATCTTTTTAGCTTTTTTTAAATTAGCCTTCAGTTTTATTGGGTACATGGCAATTTGTTGTGTTTGTTTTTAATTCCTGGGCTGGATATGAGCACCGGTTCCCAATGACATCTTTGTTTGGCCTTACTTTGAAAGAACACAGCAGGTGGGGAATCCCTAAACGACTGTCTTCAAGCCTATCACTGTCTTACTGTCCTGTTAGGTGGCCCCCATATATCTCAAGGGGACTGGTGTCTGTGAAACTACACTCTGCAGCTTGAGGAGGAGACGAGAAGAGACGAGATGAGACGAGATGATGAGAGAACTGTATTGTTTCACTGTTAAGTATGTGCAGGCAACTACCTAGTGGTTGGCTTATCTCTGGGCAAGCACTGCAAAGGGAGGACAGGGACTAAGTGCCCTGCATAAATTGGCAAGTGTGTCTTAGAGACTTTTCTTATAGCTGCATGACCCTGTTTGACTGAGCATTTAGTTAAGTCAATACAAGACTAAACTGTTTCCATACGTATTTTTAAGTTTCTCCCTGTGTGGGGAATGGAGAGATGGCTCAGCAGCATAGAGAGGTCACTGCCCTTGCAGAGGACTGTTGACTTCAGTTCTCTGCATCCATGGCAGGTAGCTCACAACTGCCTATGACTCCAGCTTCAGAGCGACCTCTGGCCCTTTGCTGGCACCTTCACACACACAGAGTGCTAAAAAATAACAGAAAAATAAATATTTAAAAAATTTCTTCATACATAGTGAACTGTCTATAACACAACCTGATATAGACATAGACTGTAATCTACTCTTATAACAAAGCCTCAGAGGAGCAGAGTCTCAGCCAATCATAGCAGCTTAGCTTCAGTCATACACAACTACCCACTCACTCAGATCAAACAAGGGACACAGAACAATAACCAATTCACCCGCCTCTGTACCCCAGTTCTGCTTTACGTGTGCTACTTCTTTTACTCTGCATGTATATGTGGGTAGAGAGGAACATTCTGACCTGTGCCTGGTCTAGATTGCTACCTGGTTCTAGACTCTCAAATGAAAGCCAACTAAGATGTACTAAACTATATTTGTTGTTTTCGCTTTCGATAACTGTTTTCACTAATTAGAACTGAATGATCATTGTGTAGTAATAAAAAAGACTTGAGTAAAAAGCAGTAATAAGATCATAGGATTCATGTGAAGAGCAAGTAAAGTACAAAAAGAAGAAAGAAAGAAAGAAAGAAAGAAAGAAAGAAAGAAAGAAAGAAAGAAGAGCAAATAAATTATGCACTTCCCAGAATGCCTGGTAAGTATTTAACACGTTAGCTGTTGCTGTCACAAAACCATTCATGGCACCTATTTATTCCTGGGGAACGAGTTTACATTTGTAGGACTTCTGAAATAGAAACATCTGAATTGATGCACAAGTAATTGATGTATAGATCTTTTCCTTTACATCTTCTTTCCTGTCTTTTATGTCTTTTTTTTCTCTATGATTTAAGTAAAGACATGTGCTTTCTTAGAGTACAGGCTTGTTTTGATAGTTTCTCTTTTAGTTTGATTTTCAGTCCCTCAAGAACATATTTTAGTACACAATATAAAATGAGAGGATAATTTTACATTTTTCCAAATGATTTTCCCCAAGCGATAAACTGACTTGGGAAGTACTTTTGTACCGATTATTGCATATATTTGAGTCTTTATATCTGGATGCAATTTCTATTCCTAACAGATCTTATTTATTCTCATTTTCCACACCAGTTATTTTCTATATCATGAATTTGTTTACTACTTCACATTTTTAAAATGCTGCTCAAAAGATCACTGCTTCTAGAATGGATTTCTTATTTGGTTGATGAAAGAGTAACATAGCCCAGCTTTGTGGAGAGTAATTTGGCTTGGAAACCAAAACAGGAGCTTGACTCCTGTGAAGCTTTTTCTGAAAGAAGTCAAGGATTTCAGAAAAAAAAACATAATTATATCTATGTTTATGTATTCATATATATATATATATTTTTTTCATATTTATGAAACATATATACATGTTTTATATCACCCCTACACATCATGTGTTTGTGTGTAAAACTATGTTACTACCATTTGTAAAAGCAATAAGTTACTTACAAAGTGAATTGTGTCCAGAGAATGGATATGCTGGTTTGTTTTTGTCAACTTGACACAAACCTAGACATATTTGGGAAGAGGGAATCTCAACTGAAACATTGCCTCCATCGGATTGGCCTGTCATCCTGCCTATAAGGTGCTTTCCTGGTTGTTAACTGGTCCCACTGTGAACATTACTATCCCTGGGCAGGTGGGCCTGGGCTGTATGAGAAAGATGCCTGAGCAAGCCAGGGGGAACCAGCTAGCTCCAGACCCTGGATTGAGTTCCTGCTTCCAGGTTCCTGCCTTGAGCTCTTGCTCTGGTTTCCGTTGATAGACTTACAGTGTAAGATAAAATAAAGCCTTTCCTCCCTGAGCTGTTTCTGGTCCATGTTTTATCACAGCAACAGAAAACAAAGTAGAACAATGGAATACTCTACAGCTAAAACTGTTTTGGAAAAAAATAACATAGGAAATGTGTTCTCCATTAAGCAAAACACAATATCCAAAGCAAATAGAACTTTGCATACTCTAGTTTCTCCCTCAGCAAAGAACTGTCTCCTGTTCTTTGTGAGGCTAGCTTCTTTTCATTTTTCATCTTTTGACTTAAACACATCATTTCAGGGAAGCTTTTCCTATTCAAAGCCCATGGAGCTCTTCCACCTGAGTGTCTTCCATACTGAAACATTTAATTGTCCCTTGGGTGGTCTCTTACTGCTCCATTTGGAGGGCTCCTTGATACATGTCAGGCTGCCATAGATGCATGTATTTGTGCTGCTGTGTAATAAGGAAACAGGGATGTATTTCCGGGGTTCACAGCCAGCTCTCCTCTCCCACCTGTCTCATGTAAGTCCACTTCAGAAGGTGGATCAGCGTGTGGACAAGAATCAGGCTGGAAACTAGAGCCAGAAGCTCCTCTAGGTGGAGGGGACCCTGATAATTGCACCCAGGTGCCTGGTGGGCTGGGCCCAGGAGCTTCACGGTGTAATGAACCAGTTTCATGTATGATTATAAACAGCCTGTGTTCTTTACTTCTTAGAGGGCTCTGGACTCCCAACCTGAGAGGAATCTCCAGTTCTTCAAAGCAAAGAGCCCTTGACCCCCTCACTGTTACCCACAGTCCATTTCCCATAGCTTTTGTTCCTTCTGCTGCAAGAAGGCTGTGGCGGGGAGACTGTTTCTGTTCCTTTTGCCTTCTCAGAACCAATCAGATGGTTCTCCAGGCATGAAACCTAGGGTCAAGGAGTCCTTAAGTGGCGCTACAAATGGGCAGAGATGGAGCCCAGCCCACTTTCATTGCTGGCTGGGGTTGCTTTGTGGCAGTCAATCCCTGAAAACCTCCAAGCACTGGTGAGGCTCCTAGCACAATGCCTGCTTTATAGTAGTTCATGTTTTCAAAAACAATCACACCAAGGACTCTTACACAGGAACACTTGACATTCACAACTCAGGCACTTGCTGGTTTGACAAGTTTGGGCGAGCCTTCAGGATCCATGAAAATATCTTTTCTTAAGGAGCAAGTCTGAATTACTGAGCTAGCTTAGCCTCTCAGCACCATCATTGCTAGGCAGCTCTCTCCCACAGGCAGCTCTTTGGAGAGGGGCAGAAGAGAAAATCCTGTGTATGTTTTCCTTTCCACCCTGCTGGAATTTTTGGCAGATAGACTATAGAGGTGTGCTCAAAACTGGAGATCTAGAAGGGATAGATGCCAATTGCCTTTGCTGTTAAATTTTGTTCATATAGGGTTCTAAGAGCAAGATAAAAATCCATGTTCATAGGGCTTGAAGCAGACTTTTAAAAGACAGGCAAGAAAGGGACACTGAAGAAAAAGGAGCCCTTCTCCTCTGGAATCCAGCTTAACTGTCCTGACAGCAGCAGAGCCAGCAAACTTCAAAGGCCACTGATAAGGAAAATTGTCCTCCTGAAGCCGTTCATACCTGCCTGCCTTCACCCACAGATTGGCTAGGTTTGTTTAGTATCTCGAGGCAGTTGGAGTTAGAAGATCAATAAAGGGGATCAGGGGACTGTCAGCATCACAGACTTCAGCCACAGAGATGGCAGACCTGAACTGTGACATACTGAAACTGGCCACAGGGTCACTCACCTTCTTTAACCCAAAGGAAGGAAGCCCCTGTTACAGCCTGCCCAGAGGTCAGTGGAGGCTGTCTAGGGCAGGCCTCCAAGGACCCTGCCCCCTTTCCCTGTCCACATGCTCCCCTCCACCCTTCAGCAGGGCAGGCTTTCCTATGGAGAGTTAATTGGAAATGTTTCACTTCAAGAAGGAAAACAAGAGTAATGAGAAAGGCATCTGTGTGTGACCAGAGCTTTAACTGAAAACAGGCATCTCCTAGGCTGGGAAACCAAGAAGAAGCTGCCTCATCTGGGGATGGGGTGGTGTTTGGGGATGAGGAATAGACATGTGTGAGGGACTGGGTAGTTTGGGATGGAGAGTGGGAAAAGAACAAGGCTGTGCTGGGTGAGCAAGGCTTTGGAGGACTAAAGACTCAAGACTCTACTCAAGTCTAAGGTTGGGGTATTGTAGCAACTGAGGCAGAGTTTCTTTAGAGGGCAACTAGGGTTTAATCTAGTGACCTAGGGTCCAGGTACTTACAATTAAGTACCAAATTCAAACAGTGCATGTTGGGTATATATTGTATCACTTACACTCTCTCCTCAAGTCATTCCTAGCCATTTGGGCCCATCCATTCCCCATCTCCTCTCTGTGCATCTCTTGGCTGCCCTTCCATTAATTGTTGCCACACTGACGTTTATTTATTTTATAAATAATTACTCTCCTTTCTCTGAAGAAAAAAAAGTCAAGGGAACTGTAAGTTCAAACATTGCAGAGACCTGTATTGATATGTCTCTGGGGCCAGCATATTGTTTTGACATGCATGATTTCCTCCCATAAATTTACGCTCAGCTCATTTTGGCTCAAGAAGGGTACCTGGCACTGGAAACAAATATGACACAGTCACTTTTGCTTTAGCTGGTAAGCATATAGTTAAACAATTGGGACATAGAATTACACGAAGAAATATGGATTCACAGCAGAAGACCCCATCAGGAGTGAGGTGAGAGCTCTGTGGGGAGATATGTGAGTGGATCCTGGAATGGTGAATGAGAGCTATGGATATAACAGGGGAAAGAGATCTAGAGACAGAAGGCTGTATGCCTCAGACCCTACTTCTCTGACTTGTAGGCTCCAGAGCCTCAGTATGGTGTTTTGGGGTATCTCTAGGGATACTTGCTTGACTATATGGCTAGGGAGATCATAACACAAAAAAGTTATGAAGTGGTCCCTGCCACCACACCTTCTGTTTTCTCCATCCTGGTAGCCCTTGCCTTGACCCTCTCCTGTACTCGCCTGAGTGACCTCTCTCAAACTCTCAGCACTGTCAGTCTCTACCCAAGCTTCCTCCATCCCTCAAGTCCACCATGAGCTTCCAGCCTCCCACCTCTCTCTCCACACAGCCCAGGTGCATAGATGGTCATATCTTCTAGACTTCTGTGAACACCTCTGTGATGTTGACACAGTGATGAAATCACTTCATGATGCAAGCATGACTGTACTTGGCGACCCTTCTCTAGTACTTAGTAAGACAAATATAGAAATAGGCAAAGCAACAATTTTGAACCATTCTATTTGAGCTATAGTTTATGTTTAATCAACTCTTCATAGGTGAGGCAGATCAAAGAGGTCCCTGGCACTGAGGTATGAGTGTTATTCCACTCATCCTTCAGAAGCCTGAGATACTCCTCTACCCTTTCCAAGGCCCCCACATTCTGCTGAATTCTTAGTTCCCCAAATACAAGCTCTGAGCATCCATTTCTCCATGAATTTCTGCCCAGTGTTCTGTCTTCACAAGAAATTTGCCAGGCCTGTTGGACAGCTCTTAAGGACACTCTGGAGGGAGAAGGGGTACACAGGCCCTGTGTTGAGGAATAGACATCTCTTGTGAACAGCTGGCATCAAGGTGGGTCCAGATCCATGGAGTCCTTTTTCTTTTCTTGGACCCTGCCAAGCAGCAGTCTCAAAAAAACCCATAGAACTGACCTTCAGTGAGTTCTTGGAGGACTGGAGAAGACAGACTGAGTCCACGGCAGAGAAAGGAATTCACAAACAGAGCGTGTTTAGATGCCTCAAGGGTCCTTGCTTTGCCCAGAGAAATGATTATTCCTAATAAGGACATAACAGTTCCTGTTTACAGTTGCCACAAACATCCCTCACACCACAACCCATTGCAACACACATGCCAAGGCCCAACAGCCTTTTCTGTTCAAAGTCTCCTCTGGCTTCACAGCTGGGTTAAGTCTGCAACCTTGCTGGCTCCTAGCTCCTACTGCCTTCCAGAATCAGCAGATCCTCTCCGTGTCTCTCAGATTAGATTCCCCGCTGCTTGCAAAGCATCTTGGCAGCAGGAACGAGGACCTTTCCTCTTCCTGTGTCTGTGCACATGGTCCCTATTGTAGGCTTATATGTAAGCGGTGAACACTGCAGCCTTTACCCAGCTGTCGGTTACCAAAGATAGGAATCCCTCAGAGGCCAAAGTTGATAATAATTCCAGGAGAATGATTCTAAAATTGGTCTAAACAGAGAAATGATACCATTTGAATCAGGGTGCTGTATGTTCAGAGACGTTTCCAGGTTGGTTCTGTTATGGATGAGCCTTCACCAGACATTTAAGAATCCAACAGTATAAACCAGTGCTGTTTCCACAACTACTGTCTTCTTGGGGTCTTTTAAAGAACTGGATCCTTTAAAAATTTAAATTTAGTCTTTTCCCCACAAAAGGGTCGTGAATTTTAGTTCAGGAAATACAGCTACAATATTCGGGTTAATGGGTGTTTAAGAAAAAAAAAAAAAGCCTAAAATCTATTCACAAGCACTAGCCCAGAAGCCTTGCATGTTGTGTGAGGCATCAATAGCCTGAGAAACCTGAACCTTAGACAGAACTTAGCAGGGGAGGGGTGTGGCATCTGGCAAAAAAAAAAAAAAAAAAAAAAAAAAAAAAGGTAGCCCAGGCTGGAGAAGGTTAGGGATGGTGTGCATGCCAGCTGGCATCATCTCACGCAGGCGAATAGCCCCCTGTGCTTACCTGTGTCTGAGCAGATAAGCAGACCCCATTCGCTTCATCCTGTGAAAATGCCTTTCCCATATAGAAAGAAGCCTGTCTATCTCTGTCTCCCTCCGTTTCTGACTCTCTCTCTCTCTCTCTCTCTCTCTCTCTTTACTTTTTGGGGAGAGATGGAGGTAAAGGAATGGGACAAGTTCTCACTATTAATTCTGGCTGGACTGGCACTCTCTAGGTAGACCAGGTTGGCTTTGAGCTCACAGAGATCCACCTCCTCTACCTCCTGAGTGCTGGCATTAAAGGTCTGTGCCACCATACCCTTGTGCCACTTGACCAAAGCAGGTACATTTAAACCTCCCTTTTCAGAAGGACAGTTTTTCAGAGGCATATCCATATCTCATATCCACAGAACCCTGAAGTTTCTCCGGATACCTAACTTGAAAACATCAAACTACATTTGAGATACATTTTTACTCCATTTTTATTAATTCTTTGAGAACTTCATACATGCAGGCAATGTGTTTTGATCATATTCACTCCACACTCCTACTGCTTACTCCTCCCCTCCAGGTGCACTCCAGCCCCCACTCCCTCCCAATTTTATGTTGCCTCCCCCTATGCCCACCCAATAGCTCACCAAGTCCATGGGTAGGGAGCCATTCATCGGAGAGTGGTTGATCTACCAGGGGCCATGTAAATATACTTAAGAAGAACTGATTCACTGTTAAAAGCTCCTCAGGTAGGGGTCAAGGCTTGTAAACTCCTTCCACCTCTATGCTGGAGAAGTGATCGTGCCATGGCTACTGTGTGTTTGTGAGTTCTTTGGACCTGTCATGTCCAGAAGACACTGTTTTGGTCAGACCCTCCTCAACCTCTGGCTCTTGCAATCTTTCTTTTTCCTTTTCCGTGATGGTCCCTGAACCTTTGAAGACAGGGTGATATATAGATGTCTTACTTACCGATGAACACTGCATAGAACATTGCACTGAACATTTGTGAGTTCCTGCACTGACTTCATATGCTGCACAAAGATACTTCTCTCTGATGTGCTCTGATAGCTGCACTAATTTAAGGGTATAGAGACACAAATTGAGAGGACAATTTTATACTACGCCCAGTTAGCCAAATTATAGTTGTAGATTCACCTCTGGGTCCTATAAGCGCTGCAATCACGGGCTGGTGGCCAGATTTACAATATCAGGCAGGCGTTTCTTCCTCGAGAGCAAACTTTAGATTCAATCAGGAAATGGTTGCTATCCCTAGAACATTCATTCCACTATCGCACCATAGACACATCTTGCCTTACCAGTTTTTGTCGTAGTTGATAGGGTTCCTTGCTGGGTAAGACTGGTAATAACTCTTTTCTCTCAGCAGCCTGCATAGCACTATCCAAGACTATGAAATCTAGCTAGCAGGGAGGAAGCTTTGCCCATGTGAGCAAGCTGTCTTCCATAATACAGTCTACCATCAAATAACTGGTAGGTAACAAAGAGAAATGGCAACCTCCTGTATTGTTTTTTTAACTTCCTGAGTTACCCTAACGGAGATAGCCCACACCTGGCACCAGACTTTTTATTTGGCATCCCATAGCTTTTGGGAGGAATGTCATCCCTGTATAACCCCATTTAAACTCTTTTAAATGAATATTAATTCAGGTAGCTTATAAAAATACAAAATATATACTTAGAAAGCTTATAAACAGTAGCTTTCCATATGGCTTTTCCAGGCATCCTCAGTGTTAGTTATCCCTTCTCTCCACCTCCTCTGCCCTGGGGTGGGATATTTTGATCTCCCTCAATTATAGCTTTCTTATTCTCCTTTTCTTTTCTTTTTTTTCTTACCTCCCCTTGACCTACTTTATCAAAAGAACCAAACTCCTTTCCTAAAGCCTGAAGCTATTTCAAAGCCCTTTGATTACATAGAAGAAAGATAAAGCTACCACAGTACTCTACAAGCTAGAAGTTTGGGCTCTGGAGTCTCCCAGGCCTGGTGCTGCTGGCTTTATAGGTAATTAGTTTGGGGACACTGGGCAAGAAGATGGAGCTTTAAATAGTTACCTCATGCAAAGAGAATGGGGGAGACAACACATGTAAGATACTGAGCATGGTTTATCCTTCTAATGCTAAATAGACTACTACTACTTTTTGTTAATATCAGTGCCTCATCAAACCAGAACTTATCTAAGTTCTTTATCTATCTGGGACACAGCCAATAGCTAGAAAGTAAGTCAAAAGAAAAAGAAAACTATTCTAAGGGGCTAAAATTAGTATGTGTAGGCTAAAGCGAAAATACCTTATTCACAGATGGAATCCTCTTTGTGTTTAATTAATGCTGCAGATGGAACTACGTCAAGTCCACGGTAGAGGAGAAGCAGCTCATCTGGCAAGGAGCATGCCAAGAGCATCCGAGGGAGAGCCCACTCTTGGTGGTTGGTAACCAGAGCTTCAAAAGGCATTTCCCCAAAGACATTTAGAATAGGGCAATTTATGAATGTGTACTGAGAAATACTCGATTAGGTATATTGGGCAAAAGCTCAGTTTGATCCACAGAGTCGTTCTCTGCAGTGTATTTTTAACTCCATTTCAAAGGTCCACACGAACTCAGAGTTTAAGAAAGTCATAAAAGAAGGCCATTTGACACAAGAGTCTACTGGATTCAAAAACCTACACTTGGTGCAGCGCTTACTGTATACTCTCATAGCTTTGTAGACTACAGATCTTCTTTCCCTCCATTTACTTTTTCTTCTTTCTTCCACTTGATAACTGAAACAGTATTGTGTGTGTGTGTGTGTGTGTGTGTGTGTGTGTGTGCATCAGAGGGCAATCTCCAGTTATCCATCTTATTTTATTTTTGAGAAAGGGTCTCACTATGTGGCTCTGGCTGGCATAGAACTTTCTACATAGATGAGGCCAGCCTTGAACTCACTGAGCTCTGCCTACCTGTGCCTCCCAAGGGCTGGGATTAAAGACATGCCTGGGTTCTTCAGCTTGTTATTTGAGACAGGTGCTCTCTCTCACCGAGTGAGGTAGGTCAGATGATCTTTGAGCCTTGGGGATCTGCCTCCAGCACTGGGGTCACAGGATGTACCATCACACCTAGCTTTTTAAACATGGCTTCTGAGGATCCTATCTTCATGTTTATAAGCTAACCATGTTACTGGCTACGCTATCTCCTTAGTGCTTCCCTAGCTTCTTACTTCAAATAATTTCAGGCTGGGGAGTTGGCTTGGTGGGTGACAGCACTCACTGCCCAAGTGTGAGAACCTGAATTTGGATCCCCAGAACCACATAAAAAGTCACATGTGGCTGCAGAAGTTGATAATTCCAGTGATTTTGGGGTTGGAGACGGGAGGACCACTGTGGCTTGCTGGTTGCTAGCTGAGCCCCAGGTTCGGTGAAAGACCCTGCCTCAAAAGAGGAAGGTGGAAAGTGAGAGACCAGGACACTTGAAGTCATTCCCTGACCCTTTTGTCCATGTGCCCACACACACACCTACACACACAGATACACAAACATACACACAGACACACGAACACACATGAAGACATCCTTCTCCCTGCTTTCCCCCATTCTATCATGTCACATAAAATGATGACCCATAATCAGGACAGGGGAATGAACATCAGTGAGACACTACTAACTAGACTGTCAATCTTATTTGGATATTACCAGTTTCTGCACACATTCATAGCTCATGGAACTTTTAGCTGGAATTTCTCTTATTATAGCATAATTTGTAGTCCACAGTTCTTAAGTGAAATTAAATCCACAATTTAAGAAACCAAGAAAACATTTATCCCATTTATTTAAAAAAAAAATCATTGAAGAAGTGATATTTTGTCATGGAAAGAATGAATACTTGACTGGCTAGGATACTTAGCTCTCCAGGCTCCTTCAATATTTCAAAACGTTATGGCTGGCCAGACATGGTAGTCTATAATCTGCCTTCAGAACATGACAGGATTAGTGAGCAAAAGGTCTCACAAAGCGCCTTCTCAAAGGTGTATTGTTTAACCCCCAGAGGTTCCCCATACAGTTCTCTTCAGTTTCCAAAGTGCCCCAGGCCTCCATCCCTGCCAGAGCGGGTGGGCTCTTTGCAGCTTTGGCTGTCTCCTCCATTCCCTCACTGTGCAGCACAAGTTGGAAGTGCTGGAGTCACGCATCTCTGAACACAGCTTTCCATGTGTGGATTCGCCACTTTCCGCTGAAGCACACACGTCTGCTCCCGTGTACTGGCCTGTAAGACTACTCTTTTCTTTCACATTGGCAGCGTTCGCCATGAGCAGAAGTGAGACAGCAATGTGTTGGTTTTGACGGAAGCCTCTTCAGGCCAGGAGAGGCTTTTTTTTTTGTTAGCTCAAAATAACCCCTTTGGGGAGAGTTTTCAGGGCTCATACTTCATTCTGTCCTCTTTGCTGCTACGGAATGAACCTCCTAGGCAGCCATTTGGTTTTCCCTGCTATAAAGGCTGGTCTCTTTTTCTCTTACAGGGATGTCCTACCAAACTTAGCAGGTTAGTTCCACACTGACTGCAGTATCCTCACCTAACTGCTTTTCTCCTTCTTAACTTCTTATTTTCAACTGTCCCCTCTGTCTGCCCTAGATATTGCCTTTCCCATTGCTCTTATAGGTACAGAGGGCTGATGGCTTTCTGTTCCTTCTCTTCTTCATAGTTCCTTCTGTTGTTTCCATTTGTACCACTGCAGGCAGAAAGGAAGATGGTCTCTTGTGCCCGAATGTGCTCTCTGAGGTTGGGGACCAAAAGCAATGATCTGAGGTGCTCTGAGGTGGTGGCTATGCCATGCATGCCTGGCAGAGGGCAGGCCCTCGGTGACTGTATGCCGACTGTCATTCCTGGGAGCCTCATTCCCACCCAGGGTTCTGTTCCTTTTAGCCTGAACTCCAAGGTGACCACAGCAGAGAAGACAATGGGAGGCAGGCCAGCTAGCCTGGAAAGGTTGACCTGCCTATGCTTCTGCTTCCCAGCACCTCCTAAGGGCACTGCTGCCTGCCCACACCCATCGCCCATCTTTTTCTTCTCTGACCTGCTCTACATGCCCCTATGTTTGAAGCTGGGGGACCTATTATCTGGGGTTAGGAAGGCACGGGTACGAGTTCCGGTCACATGCTATCCGAAGCTGCACTTTATTCCACAGCTGTGCAGTGAGCTTGGTTTGTAGGAAGTACCACAGGCTTTCTTTCACCCTTATCACTCACCCACTTTGGCCTCCTAGTTTGAAGATGGCCATTTCTATATAAGCATCATTCATACGTGTGTGCCCGTGAGCATCGTCAGCATTGGTTTGAAACTGATCCACCTCGCCTGTCTCCCGATTTCACTTGTGTATAGATCAGAACTCTCATTTTTGGGTAGGGTTTTAAGAGGCAGTAAAGGACAGCATACATTTCCTTCCTTTTGACCTTCCCTGAGATCGACCAAATCATCACAACTCTGCAAGACAACTCCATCATCACACTTTATCATTCATGTGGATTTTCTTGGCTAGGTTCTTCCAAATGTCTGAGGTTTTCTCTAAGCCTGTTGGATTTGTTTATCACCTACTTGCAGGGGTCCTGAGGACCCAGCTAGGAATTTGCACATGGAATGCATATGAAATCTGCTTCTGGAGTATCAGTTAGTTGCAAAGCTCACTTAGAACCCTGCAGATGTGAAACACTCTCATTGCTCTATATTAAGTGTCACAGATTCCAATTAGATTAGTCCCAGCCTCACACGCTTAAGACATCTATTTACAACTTGCAGAAGAGACATGGAGTCTTAGGCCACTGACTCTAGACTCCTCATATCCTGTGACATTAAGATTTGGAAAAACTGTTAAATCTGTGTGTGCGTGTGCATGTGTGTGTGTTAAAGGCAACAAATGCTTGGAAAAACCCAACTTCCCGGTTTTTCCCTGCTAAAAGCAAGGTTTTAAAATTTCCAAATAATGTTCATAAAGTTTCTTAGACATCAAACGAGACTTTCGTAACAATATTTTGATGATTTAAGGGTAAGTAAATTAGAAGCATATGGGTTAAACATCCCTTAAAATACTCATGTATTTTGAGATGAGGTGGGGGAAAGTGCTTGAAAGGGATGTGTTGGTTTGCAGGCAACCCCACGGGTTGGAGAAACAGTTGAGGCATTTGGCAGGTTTCATACAAGACCAAGTTCTTCAGTCTTTGGCAGAATATTGTGGTCTAGTTCACTCCATCTTCAAGGGCAAAAGTCGGCGTAGCTTGGGGGAGCAACAGCCTCTCCCCTGTGGTGGAGACAGCCTGGTACTGTGGACCGTGCTACTCAGGTGGGAAAAAGGAATGAGGTAACGGCCACCACCCAGAGTGGTTGTTCTAGAGTGGCGTGATTCACAGCTGCTTTGGCGGTCTCACACTATCATATGCCTTGAGTTTGCACCACACGCTAGGCCAGCCTCCCCTCTTCCAAATATTTTAGGCGGCACTAAAGGTTCATGGGACATATAAAACCTGGCTAATTTTAACCAAGCCCAAATCTAGCCACCCTTGGAGCATTATAGTTGAGGTCTAAACAGTGCTTGGACATCCTAACATCTCTCAATCAAGCTAACATTAAGTGCCTTTTGGAATGAAAGACTACACAAAGATGAGGTTGGATGGGCATCCGAGACAATCAGAAACTCAGAAACCAGGGAGACCGAATACTTCAAGCTATAGGCAGCTAACGATGGAGTGAGGCCTAGCTACATGGGACGTCACCAAATGGCGCCAGGATTAGAGAAGGAGCTTTAGAATAGGGAGGCTCCCTGGGAGAGGAGTGATTTTTTTTTAACATTTATTTTTAATACTTATTTATTTTGTATGTGTAGACATGGGGTATGTGTGGCTGCAGTTCTTTTGGAAGTCACAGAATGACTTGTGGGCATCTGTTTTCTCCTTTCACCAGGTGGGCACTGGGGTGCGAACTCAAGTCATCAGGCTTGGCAAAAAAAACTGGCCTCAGGAGCAACTTTTGATGGTCCTTGGGGATTGCGCTAATTCATTAAGATATGAAAAATGCATTTGTAAGGCTGGGGCTGTAGCTGAGTGGTTGAACACTTGCCAAGTAAGCTTGAGGTCTCCGTTCATATTACTGAGAAGAGGGGAGGGACACATTTGTGAAGTTTTTATTGAACACTTACTATGGATTCGTTCATCCTTAACTTGTAACTGTGAGTGCTAAAAGGGGGTGCCAGAGGAAGGCGTTAGTGGAGAACTTGAGCCAATTATACCGCATTCGGTTCTTTGCTAACATGTGTTGTATCTATCAGTTTGATTACATGCAGCGTCTGAGGTCCTCCCCAGTCCCGATTAATTAAAATTTGCACTTAAAACTCAGTGCCAATTGATTCTTAAGCATTTTTTTTTCACTTCTAGAAGCAGGGCCAACCCAGACAAGAGTGTGCTCCAAGGAAGCAAAGGACTCCTGAAGCATACTTTGAGTGCAGCGCACCTCTTCTCATGCATGAGAGCTAGAACCTTGAGAAAAAGGACAAAGAAGGCTCTGCCGTGTGCGTAGACACTGAAGGGTACCCAAGCTGAGACACCAGCCCTTTCCACTCCACCTTGTCTATTCATATCCTCTTGTCAGTTACATCTCTACAGGGTCAGATTTCTTTCATGTTCCAAATAAGAGATCTATTCTGTTTGGCGTCAATATTTCCCCATCTCCCCCTCCACTCCCAGGGCTGCCTAATGCTTTCCAGATGAGGTGCGAGCAGCTGCTAATTGTACCCGGATCAGTCTTGATTTGTGTTTCAGTCAGCAAGGCACCTCACTAATGGGTCTGAAACTTGGCATCAGGCCTGGGAGCAGTGTCAAAGGAAACAGACCCAAAAGGAACTCAGAGGAGAGGCAGAGAGACAGGGAGTCCATAGAAAAAAGTTCTGGAGGATGAAAGGAGGGGGCAGGGAACCAGGGGACATGAGAGAATTAGAAAGTTAGAAAGTACCCCCCCCCCCCCGGGGTGGGTGTTGGTGAGTGGAGGTTTGGCAGTTGAAGATCGGGGCAAGAGCAGAGAAGAGCAACCTGAAAAGCAGAGGTGTACAAAAAGTGGGACAGAGGCAACTGAGGGGCAAAGGGGAGGAGTTTTAGAGAAAGGATCCATGATGTGTGCAACTCCCCACAGGAGGCAAGGAAGAAGGGGACCAGGAGAGCATTCTGAGCGTGGTAACAATTGCTGATAATGCCAGTGGTTGCTACAGGGAAGACATGGGAGCCCTGGATCTCAGGCCCCTTCTGCAGGCAGAAATCTGACACCTCTCTCTCTCTCTCTCTCTCTCTCTCTCTCTCTCTCTCTCCAGCCCAGGCTTTTTGGCAGGAAGCAGGTTGCTCTGACAGCAGCCAGGGAGTGGAGACACAGGCTCCACGTCTGACAGGATTGAGGGCCTCAGACACACCTTGGTTCTAAGAGCTGAGGCCCGAGGCTGCCTCTCCTGGCTTGAGCTCCTGCAGCCGGCTTTCCTGGAACTGGGCTGGAAAGAGGCCCTGTTAGGGGAAGCTGAGAACTGAAGCCCAAGGGTTTTCTGAATTAGACACATTCACAGTACTTATTATGTAAAAAGAAAGGGGGGGGCACGGGTGTGGGGGTGGGTGGGAGTCACCTCTTAAGAGGGAAGAAATCCATTTGCTGATACCAATTCCAAATTGCTCAAGGTGAGAGAGAACCCATGCATGTACACACACTTATGCAGAGAAAGAGAGGGTGGAAGGAACAGACAGATGGAGGTTTGCCACGCGCAGACTAAGCCACGTTTAGGACGTCAGCAAAGTGGTGGCAGACACACCCCTGCCCCAAGCAAGACACAAGTAAACAAGCCTGTGTTTTGGAGGAAAAATTAATGCTTCAAAAGCAGCATTCATGTTCAAATACAAATTTGCACACAAATGTTCATAGCAGCGCTACTCAGAATAGCCAAAACGTGGAGGCGACACGAATGTCCATCAACCGATGAATACACAAAATGTTTTAAGTCCATGTGTGTAAAATAGTATTCATCCACAGAAAGGTGTGAAATAAGGATACACACAGCAACAGAGTTCAATCTTGAAAATAGTATGCTGAGTGAAAGAAGACCCCCAATGCCACATTCTGCATAATTTCAGCTTACCGGATACAGCTAATCTATAGTAACAGAAGAGTTTACTTTTGCCAGGAGCTTGAGGGAAAGAGATAGGGAAGAAGCTGATTAATGAGTATGCAGCCTCCTTTGAGGTGATGGGAAAGTTCTAGGAACTAGAGAGAAGCATTGGTGGCATCACGTTAAGAGCATGTGTAATGCCACTGAGTCATATGTTTTCCAAAGGTAAGTTTCATGGTTTACTATTTTTCTACAATAAGGAAAACCATTGGAATAAACATTCTTCACATATGGAAAAGTCAGTTTATAGTTAGGTATGACTTTTATGTGGACTCATATGCAAGGTGATGCTAAAATACACTTGATTCATATTCGAAGGGTTGATGATGTTAAAGTGGCCCTAAAAGGGAAAAAGGGAAAGAAATTAAAAAAAGGAAAAGGGTAGTTAAGAAATTCTGCAGAATAAAGAAAAGAGTGCTGGGAATAGATGTGGAAAAGCCACATGTACAATAGGGCATTAAAAGCCAGGGGCAGCCTGTTCAATGTGGCCAACAAGAAGCAGAGAGAACAAATTCATGACACTTTATGTCAGGAGAGAAAGAAGCCTCAGATATGGGAAATAAAAATAAGACAGAGGAGAATTTCAAAAGACACTTAAAGCAAAATGAAAAAATACTCCGTAAGCTTCATGCCTCATCTTACTTCCCCTTTTGTTTCTGTTATTTATTTTATTTTGTTTGCTTGTTTGTTTTCTGAGACAGGAGCTTATGTAACCCAGGCTGGCTTCAAACTTGCTATGTAGCCATGCAAAGCGCTGAACTCCTGATCTTCCTGCCTCCAGCCCCAAATGTTTGGGATTACAGGCCTGTGTTGTGCCACCATGCCTATTGAGATGAATGTTTTTTGTTTTGGTTTGGTTTGGGTTTTTTTTTTGTGTTTACATTTATCAGCTTTGGTGGGATGGAGCAGGGCATGTGTACGAATGCTTGTTGAGGTCAGAGGACAAGTTGCAGGGATCATTGGGTAATTTCCTTCCACCATGTGGACTCCAAGGATTGAATTCATGTTGTCAGACTTGGCAGTAGATGCCTTCACCTGCTAAGCCATCTCACTGGCCCAAGGTTACTTTTTAAAAATGATTAAAAAAAATTGTGAGTAGGCATTTGTGTCTGTGTATTGGTGTGTTCATGTGTGTTGATATGCAAAGAAGCCAGAAAAGTGTGTTAGATTCCCATGAAGCTAGAGTTGCAGGCAGTTGTGAGACACCAGATGTGCATACTGAGAACTGATCTTGTAACCTGAGCCACCTCTCCCTCAGCCCTGAGATAAGTTATTTTTAAATAATTTATTTAACTTTATTTTATGTGCATTAGTGTGAAGATGTCAGATCTCTTGGATTGGGCATTACAGACAGACGTGACCTGCCATGTGGGTGCTGGGAATTGAACCCCGGTTCTTTGGAAGAGCAGACAGCTCTCTTAACCACTGAGCCATCTCTCCAGCCCCCCTTAGATAAGTTTTAAAGTTGGTGATGCACCACGTATCTGAGGGCTGGGATCTGCTGTGGGCGTTAGTGTGGAGACAGATACTTCTGAGGGGCAGCCCTTCTTATGAAAGCCATAGTCTACCAATGGCTGGTCTGACTCCCTGGGTTCCCCATCTTGTGGGGAGGTAAGCAAAAGAGAGATGGGCTCCAGCCAGAAGTATGGCAAGGAGAGCCAGGCATTGAGCCAGCAGCTGGGCAAGACCATTTCTAAAATCTCTTCCCATTCGGGGTTCTTGTATATAAACCACTGAAAGCCATATGCAGGTACTTAACCGGAGGAAACTGGGCAGTAAGTCAGGGGATTAGTGGGTGAATATTCACTGCGAACACTGCTCTATTTCTTCTTTTTGTTTACCTATTTAGCTCATTTATTTGTTTGCTTAATTTTTTTTTTTAAGACAGTGTTTCTCTGTGTAGCCCTGGCCATCCTGGAACACATTCTGTGGACCAAGCTGGTTTCAGATTTAGAGATCTGGCTGCCTCTGACTCAGAGCACCAGGATTAAAGGTGTGCTCCACCACAGCCCGGCTTGCGTGCTCTATTTGAAAAAGATTTGTTAGAAGGGCACACGAGGCCCCATCTTGTAAAGTAGTTATACTGGAAGACCGACTGACATGTCCAACTAGTTGGTATGTAAAGATTTTTCAAAATACACTTAAATTTTAAGATACATACATAAAAAAGCTAAGAATAAAAATCACCCATAATCCCGATACTTTGATGGATATATTGCCAAATGTTTACATATACTTTGATACACTTTGAACTCACACAAAAATGCTCATGCAAGCATGCGGCTTCATGATTTTTTTTTAATGAACTAGTCTCTGACATTATGGTTGTGGCATGTGTGGGTTTAAGGACTCTGAGATAAAGTACAAACAGCAACAAAAACATCTGCACTCTCTAAGACTTCAAGAAAGAGCACCTGTGAAAGAGATCAGCCGAGATGTCTGGTTTCCTTCTGTGTGTGTAACTGCTAATGCATTTGAGTCTTGAAAGACGGATTCTGCAGACTGAACCTATAAATGTTCCAGACATATCTCTTTCTTTAGCTGTGGAGACTTGGGTAGAGGGAGGAGTCTCACTTCCTGCAGAAGGAAGAAATTAGTGAAGGCCTGCCTACAGTTTGTCACAAATGGAAGAAAATGGACAAAGCAGGTGTCATCCTTTAGGCTTGTTGAGATGCTGAGATGAAGAATTTGGGGGAAAGGAAGCACACAGAAGCTGTTTTTTAATGTTCAGGCAACAGCCATGCATTGGTACATAAGATACACTTGAAGGAAGAGCCCAAAATAACTCCTGTCTACAGCTGTAGCTCCTGCCATCTAGGAGAGAAAAGTTTTACTCTGGTGGTCTGAGATTTGCAACTCTATTCAAATTCTCTTGTAGAGTTGCATAGCTTATGGTTGAAATGGGACAACTAGTTTACCTGGGTTGGAGGTTGGGAACATACAGTCTATTCACAGGGCAGAAAATAATTACCACCCTGGAGAAACACGCCGATAAAATTAGAGTGTACCTTCCAGGTCCTCAGTAATCTGATGAGTACGTGATCTTCCAGTGGCCACTCTGTCTACTCAGAATAAAATCCCCAGTCCTTACTGAATGAAAAAAAGATGAAACGAGAGGAGAACATGACTACTCTTACAGTATGGAGTAGGGAGAAAGCAGGCAGAACATGGGTAACAGACTAAACCAGACCTTGAGAGGAAGATGGAGAAGGAGCGGGAGAGAGTAGTGGCCAACCAAGATAGGCAGCCAGATTAAGAAACATGGTAGCCAAAATGGGATCAGGCTGGGCGAAGGGAAGCTTTTGGAAGAGGTTTAGGATAAGATAAGAGTGAGAAGTGCTAAGAGGAGCCACAGGTACTGAGTGAGAACATACACTTGCCATCTTCTGGAAGGCCCTATGCCCCCTTCCTCCAACCTCTATGTACTTATCTCCTAAGACATTTCCTCACACCCTAGTTTCCAACCACAGAGACCCCTTGGGGCACCCCATCCCCGACACACACAGAGCCCACTCCTTCCTCTGGGCTTGTTGTTCTCTTTACCTTCAATGGTTTCTCCTTGATACTTGCACAGATTCCCTCTCAATTCTGCTTAAATGTCTCATCACTAATACTGAGGTGTTCTGTGGCACATTTCTTTATTTATTAATTTTTTCTTTTCTTTCTTTCTTTCTTTCTTTCTTTCTTTCTTTCTTTCCTTCTTTCTTTCTTTCTTCCATCCTTTCTTTCCCCCTCTCTTACTCCCTCTCCCCTCTCTCTTGTTTTTCCTCTAATTTCTTTCTTACCTCCATTACATTTATCACCGCTGCTGTACCATTTCATAATTCCTCTTAGTTATCTATTATCTGCATCCTACAGTTGACTGCAGCCACTCCAAGAACAGGGCTTTTGTTTTGTCTACTGCTTTATCTCTGGCAACTTTCACAAGTATCTAACATACAAGGGCTGGATGGACAGTAGTTAAGAAAATGAGTGCTTATTCTTTTCCTGCTTATTCTTTATCATTCAGTCTATGAGTAGCAGGCATTTCTCTCATGGTTGTGGTCTCTTCTTGTGGTCAAGCCTCAAGTCATAGGCCTTAATAACTTGTCCTTATAACCATAGTTTCAGGTGAAAAATGGCCTCAAATACTCAAATCCCAATTTAGGAGGTATCAGAGAGATGTAACTGTAGAATTTCCCTGAATTTAAATTCATCTTTATTCAGGTTACGGATAACCTCAAGTCTTTTTTGACTAATATGAGTGCCTTCCTTTCTCTGCCCAAATTAGCAATAGATAGTATTCTCTTAAAACAAGAAAGGCTAACCGTCTCTCTCACCGTATGAGCAACCAATACCTAAAATGCTAAATAACTATGTAAGGAGCCAGGAAAAGAGCACTGTTAGGCCTCTGCCAGCTTACCGGTTACCATGACAAACAAAGAAACAATGCCTCAATGTCAGTCCCCTCTTCTACCTCTCCTCCAAGATGCTAACTCCTACACCCAAACTGCCTCAACATGTTTTAAGAAGGAGAAAAAATTCAAAGAGCAAAGCATTAGATTAGCCTGAATGGAGCTTCTTGGAAGAAAGCCAAGGTACTCTGGAGAAGTTTGGGCTAGCCAAACTTTTTTGCTCTCATGCAGATGTGGGAACTCTGAATGGAGCCCTGATGATTCTGAACACCCAGAAGCCTCCATCTTGGGGCCTTCCCTTTCTGCTTGGCAGAAGCTCTACATAGGAAGGCTGTTCTTCCTACTGTAGCTGCCTCTCTGAAACATTAGTCTCATTTGAAGAAGGGGGCTGAAATGCTCCAGCTGAGGATGAGGGAGGACAGGAGGGCAAGTGACTCTAGTGACAGTTGCCTCCTTCTATATGTGGGAACTGGTTCATTCCCTCAACTGTCAAGCTCACCCAGTCCAAGAATTTCATGTTTGTTGTTTTGTTTTTTGAGACAGAGTTTCTCTGTATAGCCCTGGCTGTCCTGGAACTGTAGACAAGGCTAGCCTTGAACTCAGAGGTCCACCTGCCTCTGCCTCCCAAGTGCTGGGATTAAAGGCATACTCCACCATGCCTGGCTTAGAAGCGTGCATGTTGATTGATAACTTTCCTCCTATTGCTGTGTGTTGGGTATTACGATATGACCAGAAAAGAAGTGTAAGTGCTCTAGTACACATGTCATTAAAGCATTGTGACACTTGCATTCCACATTCTCCTACTTGTAGTACTTTGGGCATGCTTATTAACCATTGGATTCCTACAGACAAATGGGATCAATGGTAGAAAAAAAATCCAAGTGCTCCTGCCCATCTAGACAACCTGACGTGGAGACTATTTCAATTTAGATTCTTACTGCTCCCCAACCTACTGTACTGACTTTTATTTCTCTTTTGAAACAGGCTCTCAGGCTGGCCTAGAACTGGCAATTTAGCCAAGATTTCCTTCTGATCCTGCTGCCTCCCAAGTGTTGGGATAATTGGAATGGGCCATCATGCCCACTTTTACACTGATTTTCAATCCTCCCAATTCCTAAACTGTGCCACTCATATTAGGAAAAAAAAAAAACACAAACAAACAATGTATTAGGTGAAATTCAGTACAATGAATGGTTAAGAAGGTACAGAGAAATTCCTGCCCTATTAGTAGGCCTTTCCAAGTAGAAAACTAAACCTAGAAATCACCAGTGAAAAGGTGAATAAATTTGATTATTCAGAAGCTAATATGCTTGCAAAGTAAAGACCCACCACTAAACAGAGTGGGGCTATATGACATGTGGGAGAATGCTTCTTTTTTAATGAGTTATTTTTATTTTGAATTATCTGGATATGGCTGTGTTTACATGCTAGTCTTTGTGTGTGTGCTTGTGTGAGCTCAGCCACCTGTGGAAACCAGGAAAGGGCGAGAATTCCATTCGAGCTGTAGTTACAGGGGGCTGTGAGCTGAGCCACTGATCTGGATTCTGGAACTGGACCAGGTAGGGCCTTGTGGAAGAGCAGCAGGTGCTCTTAACCACCAACTCATCTTTCCAGCTGAAATATGCATCTTAAGCCAGAGGCAAACCTCTCATTTCTCTAGTGAATTAAAAAAATATCGGTTAAAAACTACTAATTGCATGGAAAGAATAAGGAACCTTTAACAGAAAAGAACACACTAACAGCTGCAAATGTGCAAGAGCTTTAAACCATCATTTGCAAAGAGGGGATCTAAATGTGGCATTTCTGTCAGTGCTTGAGGAGCTGCACTTAGCTCCTCAGCCCTCTCCCGAGGCCAAATTCCTTACTCCTCATTCACTTTGGATAAGGGAAAAGGAGATAGAGGGTAAAAAAGTGGCGGCACCGGTTGGTACTCAGGAGACTAGGGATAAAGAGTCAGGGATGAAGAGACAGAGACAGAGAGAGACGGAGACACAGAGAGACAGACGGACACACACACACACACACACACACAGACAGAAATAGAAAGACAGGCAGGCAGACAGACAGAAGGAGTCCCTGGAAAGAGGAAGCCAGGCAGAGGCGGCACTGCAATGGACTACAATGCCACTCTGCGCTTCGGCATCCATCTGGGTGTGCTTCAGGCCAAACTGTCCTTTGCTACTGCTGTTCTCTGAGATGGAGTTTATTTTTCCATGGACTTCTTGGGGTTTCTCCTGTGTATTAGACATTGACAAAAGTTTGAGAAATTTACTTAGGAAACATAGAGGTCTTTTGACCCCACCAGAGAAAATAAACAAGTGTAAAGTGGCACTGAGGGGAGGGTAAAATAACTGTGATCTTCATGGCGTGGCAGATTTTATCACTAATGTGAACACTGGACACTGAGTCAGCAGAAGCCGCCCGTGTAGGTACACATTATTGGCACACGTCTTGGGAGGTGCGAGAAACTTGTAGGGATGAATCTTATCTGAGCTTTATACTGGCTTCCTTGTGAATATTTGCTCCCAACACACTCACACACACAAAAAAATTTTTTTAGACAGAGTCTCCTGTGTATCTTAGGCTGACCTTGAGGATGACCTTGAACTGCCAATTCTCCTGCCACCAGCCTTTGAGCACTGCAATTACAGGCATGCGCCACCACACCTGGTTTAGGCAGGGCTGGGGATTGCATGCTGCATAAGCATGTAGCGAGTGAGCTACATCCCAAGCCCCGATTTTGTTTTCTTGGCTTCACTACAGGCTCCACTGACTTCAACTTACTATGTAGCCCAGGCTGGCTTTGAACTCCCAGTCCTCCTGAGGGCTGGAATTTGAGGTAGAAACCACCATGTCTGGTGTTCCCAATATACTTTAAAGCAAATTCTTCACCTAAAAACATGACCTGGATAAAGGCACACATTGCTAAGCTTGATGACCAGAGTTTGATTCTTAGAACCTGCCAACCTAAAAGTTATCTGCAGGCAATACCACACATGCACTCCCCCCCAATAAATAAACATATTATAAATCTTTTTGAAAGAATATATGAGCAAATATATATATATATGAGCTATACAATAATGCTTTGCTTTTGTTACCTTTTTTAACACACTTACTGGTGACCCTTTTGAAGAGAAAGGGTTCTACCTCTCAGCTTTGTGTCCCAAACCCCGAATAGTAGCTGCACACCCTAAGTGATCACTGCTGAGCTGAACTGAACTCAAGTTGTTTTCAGTCAGGGGTTACACCTGACTGTGTAGCAATGACCCAATGAGGCGTGGCTTAAACAAGATGTAGGCATTACACAGCTCAGTAGTAGTGTTTGCCTAGGCCCTTGGTTTAATCCCTGATGCTGGAGAGGAAAACAAACAAACAAACAAACAAACAAACGGAGTACAGAAGCAGCAGGCTGGGTTAGTGCAGGGCAGTGTTTACCGGACTCCATCTGGGATCTGGGCTGCTTCTGTGTTCCGCTTGCTAGACTAAAGTAGCCTTTTATTCTCAAGGTCTAAAGATGAGGAGCTAAGCGAAGCTGTGAGAAAAGGCAGGAGCCGTGTAATTTAATAACCATCAACCCAGAGAATTCCCGTTGATTCTCACTGGCTGTAAGGGGATCACTTAGGTTTCCCCTAAGGTGCAATGGCTTCTGGGAAGCAGTTTAAATGGTTCCTTTACTGTAGATCATAAAAACATTAACGTTGTCTCAGGGAAGTAAGAGAGAATAATGAAATAACAAATGTCCTGTGAGAACAAAGGGTTTAAGGAGCATTTCCCATGCTGAACATCTTCTGTCCTTCAGGTCAGAGAGGTGACAGTGCACAGCCCAGACAGTTTGGTTCAACTGAGACCAGCAGTTCAACCTGCTGCCCCTCCGTGTCCACGAAGAAATGGTGCTGGCATAATCGAAGACTCAAGCTAAAGGGAGCACTTGAGCCAGTGCCCTCCTCAGGCTGAGTCCTGTCTGGGGGCTTCCTTTGCATAGTTGCTCTTCTGCAATGTGAGCCACCCCCTCCCAGAACTTTGGGGACCTATCATGGAATTGTTTCCAGGAGTGGATTTCTGACAAACATCTGGTGGTAAAGCTGGTTCCTCGTGGTCCCCTGAGTCCTCCCAGACCACAGGCGTTCTCTTGGATGGGCAAGCGATCCCCTCCCACCACCCCACAACCCCACCCCAGGGTCTGGTCGGAAATTTTCGCTGGTCTCCTGTGCTTCTCAGAGACAAGAAGAAGGTTGTTTATTCCACATAATTAATGGACAGGGAAACTGGGCTTAATTTATTTTACTCTCAGGAATGCAAGTCTGTTCTTCCAAGGGAAGAATGTGTGTTTTTGCCTCACCCAAGCCAACTCACAATTTCCCATAAAGGGAAGATAGACTTGGCCCAAAGGAGGGGAAGGAACTATTCTTGAGAAGGCCAAGAAAAAGAGTGCAATTGTTACAAAGACATCACGATTCTGGTGGGGTCATTTCATCTTAAGCACTTTGTGACACGTACTTTTTAAAATTATTCTTGGAGCTCATTTACTGAGGATTTGTGGATTAGAGCCTTGTGTTATAGAAGGGATTTCTGTGGCCTTTCAATATTTCCTAACGCTTCGGAAAAAAAAAATCACCATCCTTTCATTTCTCTTGAGCACAGAGAAGTCTTTACATCCAAAGCTGAACGGAACGGAACACTCACATCTCAAACGCCTGCTTGCTTACGTAGAGCAGGGCAACAAGACAGTGATAAATCACTGAGGCTGCAGCTCGGAGGCCTTGTCGAACTGCAATTGGAAAACTCTCTGCAGATGGGTTTTTATGACTTTTTTAGAGAAGAGCAACAAAACCTACATCCTTCCCAATATTAATTCATTAATTAATCCCTCCCCTGTAATAGGTACATGGCTGCGGAGTGGTGAAAGCAGAGAGTGGGATGGAAACCACCTGGGCCTGTATGCACTCCTGCTCTGCCAGGAATGGGACCCAAGTAAGCAGCAAAGCCTCTCTGGGCTTCCATTGTCTCGTCCTGTTATTCTGTCCTGCAGGATCGTTGTACTAACTCCGACAGTAAATAATGTGCAGAGTGCTTCTTAGGGCTTTGCCTTTCTTTGAAACCAGCTCAACCCAGCCAAGATGGCCATCGGCCTCAGCAATACCTGTCACGCGCTTTTCACCTTTTACGCTCTTAGCCTGAAATTCATCTTCTCTGGGAAATGTCCCCTGAGCCCCAGGTTTGGGATAGGCATGGGGTGTTGGCTTCGGTCCCTAGATTCACCCTATGGTCACTCTTACCCACGTTCTAAATTCCCGCTCTGTTTAAGAGACTATGGGACGCAATAGCCCATTCATGTTATAAATTACTATTATTATTTTTCAACTAACCGGCTTTATGGAGGTCTGATTTACACTGCATAAAACTGACTCATTTTAAGAGTGCGAGTCAATGTTTTATCAGTGCATTTGCAGAATTGTGCAACTCTCGTCACAGTGCAGGGTATAAATGACTCTATCCGGAAAAGATCCCCATGCCTATATGCTGTCACGCCCTTTCCACTGCTGCCCCAGGCAGCACCCGTCTTCTCTTTTCTCAAGAGAAGCAAAAGTGTCCAGACATTTCACACAGATCTCAACTTTGCTCCTCAGACTTGCCTCGACATTACACAGACGTGGAAGGTCACCATCTAGGTCCTCTCCCATGTCACTTACCATGAGTTTTCCTGACATTTAGCTACAGTATGGTGCATATCAGCAGGTCGTTTTGTTGTCTTCTGAATAGTGTTCCATTGTAGGGACACGTGCTGACTGTGTCCTGCAGCTGTCAGTGAACACAGCAGCTGATGAAGTACCTGCACTGACTAGTAAGGGCTGGGCCAATGGTCACTGAGTTAAATTCACACTGTGCTGGGGTGGAGAAATTGCTTAGTGGTTGAGAGCACTGGTTCCTTTTCCAGAGGACCCTGTTCTATTCCCAGAACTCATATGATGGTTCACAACCACCTACAACTATAGTTCTAGGGGCTCTGACTCCCTCTTCTAGTCTCGGAGGGCACCAGGCTTGAAGATGATACACACACATGCGTGCAGGCAAAACACGTGCACAAAGTTAAAAAAATAGTAAAGAATAAACCACATTGTGCTAGCACTGGAGTTAGCCTGGCAATTTCCACTGTACTGAAGAGGCATAAGGACATGCAGTCAAAGACTGATACCAGAGCTATGTCCTGGTCCTGTGACACCATCACAGAGATGACTCCATAGCTCCTTATCCACCCATTTTGTCACTGGATGTATTGTCTCATCACTGGATAAATTGTTTCATCACTGGATACATTGTCTCATGACGGGATAAATTGTCTCATCATGGGATACATTGTCTTATCACTGGATACATTGTTTCACCACCAGACAAGATTGTTTCATCACTGGATACATTGTTTCATCTCTGGATACATTTAAAAAATTCTGAGGAGGCTGTGGTTCCTTCCTACCACTGTTGGACATACTTTCTAGCAACATGTTTAGACAGCTCATAAACATTAAGAAATAGTCTATAATATTTAATTTTTCAGTAATCATGTATTAAGCACATACTATTGGTTTTTTATGTTATATGCTTGGAGTAGTTAATAAAATTGGAAAGAATCCTCACCTTCTTTACCTTCTTGATGGTAAATGCATTTACATTCAGGCCCTAACTGTCAGCAGTGCATAAAAGTTTAGAATACAGAAACTTTCATATACTTTGGGAAAATCATTAAATATTAGATCAAGACATGGTCTAATATTTAGGCATAAGTAAGTAACTTACAAGGGAAAAATACAATTTAATCCTGATGGTAAGTGCATTTACTTTCAAGCCCTGTCAGAAGTGCATTAGAAATTAAGGTATAGGGGCTGGAGAGATGGCTCAGTGGTTAAGAACACTGTCTGCTCTTCCAAAGACCTGGGTTCAATTCCCAGCACCCATATGGCAGCTCACAACCGTCTGTAATGCCAGTTCCAAGGGATCTGACACTTTCATACTAATGCACGCAAAATAAAAATTATATAAAAAAAGAAGTTAGGATATAAAAACTTTCAAATATTCGGGAAAATCATTAAATATTAGATCAACATGCAGAAAACAGTTCAGTAATGATGAAATAAATAAAAATATAAAAAAAACTCACAGTAGTGGGGAAACTATACTATTTTTAACTCATCAAAGCAAAATAAAAATTATCACATGCAAAATTGGAAGGAATTGAAAGAAGGCAGAACTGCTCATGAACTGCTGATACACTTAGTCCTGAATCTATTGGTTCTTCTGGAAATAAAAAGTCATTAAATGGGTGGGAGTTCTTTGACTCACCCACTCAAATCACTGATCCATGAATGATCAAAGAGAAGAATTTAGGGGAAAGTTATGTTAGTGCTATTAATTAAATAAAAAAAGATTGAATGCTATGATCTACTATTTGGGAAGTAGATAAGCAAGCTGTGGGATGAGTGTGTGGAATGCTTTTATTCACTAAAGAGAGAGAGAAGATTGCACATTGGGAAAAGCATCAAATACTAGATCAAGAGGCATGAGAAAGTAATAGTATGTATGTAAATCTTAGTGTTGAAAGAATGAGGATCCCATACGAGAATTTATCACAGCATATAGATATGTGATAAGAAAGAACATTAAGTGATGCATACATTTCAGCCACATATAATACATTTTTATATAATAGTCTTATGACACATACAGATTTTCTCTTTTTTTTTTGATTGTGTGAAATATGCATGTATAGATGTGTGTGCCCATTTGTGTGAGTGTGAAGGCTAGAGGTAGATGTCAGGTGTCTTTATTTTTTGCTTGTTGTTTCTTTTTGTTTTTTTTTTTGTTTGTTTGTTTTTTTTTTTTTTGTTTTGTTTTGTTTTTTGTCTTACAAGACAGGGTTTCTCTGCGTATCCCTGGCTACCCTGGAACTCTTTCTGTTCTGTTGAGACCAAGCTGGCCTCAAATTCAGGGGTCAGCCTACCTCTGCCTCGTGAGTGCCGGGATTAAAGGAAATAACCACGACTACCCAGCTCCTTTATTGTTTGCTGTTTATTTATTTGTTTGTTTGTTTATTTATTTTTTGAGGTGGGGTTTTCCACTGAACCTTGACGCATGAATTAGCTAGACTGGCTGGCTAGCAAGGCTTTGAGATCCTTCTGCCTCTACAGGACTGTAATTATAATTGCTCGCCACTAGGCCTAGTGTTTTGTTTGTTTGTTTTTGTTTTTTGTTGTTTTTTTTTTTAACAGGGGTGTTGAGGATCTGGACTCAGGTCTGCATGCTAGCGAAGCAAGCAGATTTTAAGGAATCGGTAGCAACTCTTGCTCTTACATCGTGGAATCAGACTGACTGATTATCTCGTAAAAGAACGTTTCCACTTCGAGGACCTCCTTTTCCAGTGTTCCCCACTGGTAAATAAAAAGGACACCATCATTTCCTCAGATGCAGCATCAACACAGAGGTTGGTGCACTGCACAGTAGCAGGGTCGGAAGGTTCTAGAAGCTGACCAAGCTAAGTCTCACTTTACAGAGTCAGGAGTTGTCTAAGGGGTGGGGGTGGGGGAGTCTTGCCTAAGGTCTTCCGGTCAGTTTATGCAAAGATGGCCTAGTGTCAACCCTGTTCATACTTAACACAGACCTTGGTGCTCAAGAGAAGGCTGTGTGTATTTATTGAACAGATGGATGACTTTCACAATGGAAGATTAATATGCCAGAATTCACTAGAAGGCCCACATCCTTGGGAGCGCTTGCTTCTGGCGCCCAGCTAAACGTCAGTATTTGAGTGTGAAAGATCTGGATGGACAGAGCTGGACCAAAACACAAAACAGCATAAAAGCAAGGAGGAGGAGGAGAAAGGGAAATCCGAGCTCCGCGTTGGCAGCACTGCTGTGGTTGAGCTGACCTGCTCCAGCAGCTCTTCATTCACAGGGTGTGGTGTGCTTGTGGTGTCCTGAAGGGAAAAGGTCCCGGCACCCTTCTCGGTGTGACCTGGAGAAGGGTTTTCAGCTTTTCCTTCTCTGTGGTAAAAGAGAATGTTTCACCTTCCTTCCGGGCGGTCCCAAGTGAAGTGGTATCTGTGATTTCCGGCTAAGCTAACAGAGGGAGACAGTGATGCCGATGGGACACGGAGAGTCTTCTCCAGGCGCGGAAAGCCCCAAGACGCTGGACAAGAGGCCAGGCCGATTCCAATGAGCCCCTTCTCCTGTCCTCCGTCCTCCCCTCCGCCGCCCAACTCCATGCCTATATCCTCTGCCTTTTAAGCAGGGCTGAAACTGAGACACTTCGCCTGGGTGTAACTTACGAGGTCTCCCCTCTTTCGCTTATCCTCCTCTTCACCTCTGCGCACCGGGGTTTTCAGGCTTTTTTCTTTCTTTTCTTTTTCTTTTTTTCTTTTTTTTTTTAAACAGGCTTGTGTTTCTTGAGACTGGGTCACCTTGATTTATTATGCCCTGGGCTCATTAACAAAAGACTCTGGGACAGGTCATTTATTTTCTGAGTGGCGATTTCCTGTCCTACCCTAGCTCCCTAGCTCAGCTCAGCAGGAGCCTTGCAGAGCACAGAGGTACAATCACGGCGCTGTCACCACCAGACACTGGAATGGAGCAAAAAAAAAAAAAAAAAAAAAAAAAAAGCAAAGGCCAGAAAACAGCCTTTAAAAGTTTTGTTTTTTTTGTATAATTTTCTCCGAAGTTCCTTTTGGTAGTTTGTTCTTCATTCGCCTGCTTGGGCCAATGGGCCAAAGTTTGCCAACTAAATTTCAAGGCTGTTCTGGTAACAAACACTGTCCTTCCTTCACTATTTTATATTTTAACCATCTAACATCATCTGCAAAAGCCAATGAAAGCTAAGTTAATCAAAAGCAAAGAAACAAACCAAGGCAGACGCTAGTGAGTACACGAGTCGAGCATGTATTAGATGAATTAGACAGCAAATGTGCTGCCCCGGTATGTATAAAAACCTTACAGTTACGCTTGTGCACTAAAGCCCGCCAGGCTTCAGAGAGGACCTTGGGAGGAGGATGAAAGAGACTGTTATTTATCCGAAAGCTCAGTCCAGGCTGCAGATTGAATTATGAACTGTTTTCAGGTCTTGGGAAGGTAGTTACACTTAGCGATGATGGTGAGCAGCTGTTTTCTGACGGCCCTAAGGATAGAACAAAAAGGGGGCAAAATTCGAGTGCGGCAAAATGAGAGAATAAGTAGTCATAAAACCGAATTGCCACGGCTAAGCTCTATTGAGAGAGATGTGATGTGTATACAAGGCTGTAAAGCTGTTCGCCCCGTTTTATAGAGCAATGAATGGCAACTCAGAGAAGTTAAGAAACTTGCCTGATGCCACACATCTGGGATGTGACAGAGCCAGCTCTGGCGGACTCTACAGTAACGTAAAGCTGACTCACAGGATGAAGAAATGAAACAAATAGTGTGTGTGTGTGTGTGTGTGTGTGTGTGTGTGTGTGAATCACCTTATGTAGAGCTCTTAGTTGAGACGGGCCCCATGCGTAGACTTCAGGAGTTCAGTTGCGTGAAGCTTCTCTTTTGGGACTGGGTACTATCCGCGCTTCTGTGCTAGAAGGCAAAGACTACTCAGGCCCTCAGCTCATCACAGAGGTTGAGCGGGCATAATCTCGCATTTGTCGTAGTCACTGGTGTTGCCTGTCATGGGCCTCACTGCGAAAGGAAGTCTGTAGTCACTTCAAGGCGCTGGTTATTGGAGTTTGTGGGTGGCTGAGCCTCTTGAAAGAACATCTCAACCACTCTCAGTTCACCGGCTCCTAAACTTACATCCCTCTGGGAAGTCCAGGAAGGCATTCCCTCCAGGCGGCTCTTTACAGAGCCACCAAAGTAGCCAGACTTCTGGTGAGGAGTCAGTTCTGGCTGGACTGTTGTCGGTACACAGGGGATAGTTTGGGCAGGGTCCACGTGGAGAAGTGACGTTTCCTGACACGTACCCGTGCTGTGCTGCACACGCTCTCTGCCAGGGGTGGTTCAGGCAAACTACTGGTTGTTCAGCTCAATCAGTCCCTGCAACGACCCTTCGGAGTCAGCTCTACTGCCCCTGCATCCTCCGAGGAGAGGCAAGAGGCAAGGAAGCTGGGTGAGGAGGCGGGAGAGACTGGGAGCCCCAGACAGTCTGAGCACAGCGGCTGCATTCTTAGCCACCAGGGCTTAGGGAGAACTCTATAGCTCTGGGGTCACTGGCTCAGATGACATAGCTTCTTGCTGCCTGGTTTATAAGAACTTCTAACCATTGTAAACATTGTTCTAATTCAGGGATTTTATATTCATTCTTTCCTCATCTCCATCCTAAAGCTGGCTTGAGGAAAGAAGAAGACGAAATCCCTGTAGACTTCTTGACTCAGACTTTAGGTACTCAGGCCTCAGTTCACCTCTGACTGCTCCGTTTAACGGCTTAGATGGTATCTGAGGGTCTGCAGCAAGAGGGCTGGGCTCCTCTAAGGTAAATCTTACGAGAAATCACTAGTGAGAGAAGAGGCAGGCATATGCCTTCTTCAGACCCTAAATGAAGTGGGTTGCTGTTGCTTGTTTGTTTGTGTGTTTGTTTTAGCACTTGCCTCATTTTCACTTGCCTAACAGTCTTTTCAGGTGGGTGCTATCAGCACAATTTTACCAGTGAGGGAGGTTTCGTAACTTGTCTGAGGTCAAGTGGACTGTTTGAAAAGGGACCGTGGTCCGAACCCTGGAACATTGACCCTCAGACTAAGACACTGCACAACAGCGGATGCTCAGCACAGCACTAAGACCTGGCAGGCTTAGCTGGGAACATCCCAGAACTCAGGTCAGGCTCATCTCTGCAGCTGCCCTCTGGGCGGGAGTGGGGGGCGAGGGACTTTGGCCTTAGGTAGGTATACCATGCTGTAAGTGGACAAGCCCAACATGCTCGTTCCCAGGTTCTGCCCTGCCAGGAGCCTCACAAAGCTTGGCAATCTCTTCCTTCCTAATTTAGGCCTCCTCCCAGGAGGCGATCCTGAGGCAGAAACACGAGAAAGGGAAAGAAAAAATAATAAGAGATAAGTGAGAGAAAAAAAAAAAACCCAGAATATTTATGGGGTCTGTAACATCTAATGAGAACCAGCTGCCTGGTTGGGGACGTGGAAAATTTTTGTTTGTTTGTTTGTTTGCAGGAATTTTTTTTAAAAAAATAGGACTTTTCATGTACATGCCTGGGAGGAAAGATAGAGACAACATATGTGAGTCCTGGAGCTCTGCAGGAGGCTGGGGCAGGGCGGTACTCTGGTACACTGGGCATGAGATCTCTGCTCTCCCTGCCAGCCTCGCTCCACCCCCACCTCCTGCCTTCATTTCAAACTGGAGCTGATTCAAACCTGCTGCTCTTGGAAAGAGGCCATCAGGACAGGCTCCAACAGAAAGATGATCCGTGAGGGGATATGAGTGTGAGGGAGTGGGGCAATCACAGAGAATGAGCAAATGAGACGAGGGAATGGAAAAGGTGAATAAACAGGGGGCGGCGAGGGAGGGAGATGGAAAGATGAAAATGTTGGCCAAGTGGAGAGAAGGGAGTGGCTGAGAGCTTGGAGCTGGAGTGAATTCAGGGCTGATCCTTGGGGCCTCTTTCTCTCCCACAGGTCTTCCAGGACCCTTTCTCCTAAGTCTGTGTTTTCTTCTTTTTCAAGGTCTCAGGACCAAAAGCTTCATCCAAGAATTGTGTAAAGCACACTAAAGTCAGGATGAGGTTCAAAAGTGGGGAAAGTATGAGGCTTTAGGGCTGGAGGCTGGGCCAGACATTTAGAAAGACAAAAGCCCCAAACCGGACCTTTCTGGAGGCAGAATTGTCCTGGGGTTGAGGCCTCTGGTGTGGGGTCCCAGCTGGCACTTCAAGCTCTCACCCTAGGAACTTGGGCGAGTTGGAGGAAGCACACACATGAATCATGGAGTCAAGCCCTGAACATGACTAATTGGCATGAATGCAATGTTATTTGTTAGAGAAGAAGACAGGGAGGGAGGGAGAGCGGGAGGGGGAGAAAGAGAGAGCTGGCTTCCCCATCTCCCTGCTCAGGGAGATGTGGTGTTAGCTGAGCTGAGTTAAGGATGTGACTCGAAGTCCCCTTTAGCTTTGGTTTCCAGGAACACCTCATTGTTTGAGGGGATTTCTGTTGAAATAAGTCATCATTTACCAGAGAGCATGGTCCTTCTAGTAAAAATCTGTAACTTTATCCCCTACCAAGAGAGGGGATAAAGAGAACTCTCAATAAATGATTCCACTTTTGTTGAAAGAGGGTAGAGCCAAAAAAATTAATAATTTTCTTCACCTTTTATAGTTTCTTTAAAATTTTTTAGATTAAAAAATTATGTGCATGGTATTTTGCCTGCATGTATGTATGTATGCCGTGTGCGTGCCTGCTGCCGGAGGAGGTCAGAAGAGGAGGTCAGATCCCTTGGAGCTGGAGTTAAAGATAGTTGTGAGCCACCATGTGGGTATTGGGAAACAAACTTAAAATCTTTGCAAGTGCATCAAGTGCTCATAACCACTGAACAATCTCTCCAGCCCCTTTCATAGGTTTTAGTTGAAAATTCATAAGAAAACAAAACAAAACAAAACAAAAAACAAAAAACAAGCAAGTTAGTTTTTAAACATACCTAGTGGACTCCGCTCACGGCCGAGCAGCTTTCAGAGGGGTAACTGTCCATCCAGTTTGTATAAGTCAAGAAGTCTCCAGCTCAGAGAAAGTTCTCAGCACCATTCCAAGGCTTCAGGCTAAACTGCAAAGTGGCAAAACCCTTTCCTACTCCATTTCCCACTCTTTAACTTCTGAAGCACCCCAACCCCACCACAGCCTTCAAGCCACCATCTTTGGACATTTCTTCCCTGGTACCTGATTGAATTGATCTTCATAGACATTCTATGTGATAAAACCTTTCTTCCTTCTTAACAAGATACTGATCTCTTAGATCATTGTGACACGTACAATTGTATTAGTCTGTTTTCCATTGCTATAACAAAATAATTGAGGCTGAGTACTTCATAAAGAAAAAAAGTTTATATATTACATAGCTTTTGAGAGGCGGAAAGCCCAAGATTGGGCAATCTTATTCTTCTGAAGACGTCCTCATGGCAGGAGATGTCACAGTGACTCAGGGCATGACCACATGATGAGGCAGAACCAGGAAACAACACAGGGCCAGTCTTCCTCTTTACAAGGACCCTTTCCTATCAGAGCACTACAGCCCATAAATCTTAATGTTTTCTGAGGACTGCCTTGCTGATGACCTAGTTATTTTGTGTTAGATCACATCTCTTCAAAGTCCAGCTCATCTTAAAATAACCACTGTACAGACCAAGTCTATGACTTCTCAGCCCTTATTGAAAACAACAGTGTGTTGACGGAGTAGCAATAAGCAATTCAGTCCATCTTTTCAGCGGGGATTCTGGATAAAACCTCAACTAAATTTACATAACCTGATCAGAGGGCCATTTGTAATCTAAGGCTTTGCTTATCTCTATCTTAGCTGCTTTCTCTTCTGCAAAGGAGACTTTGAATGAGAAGCTCATTCTCTGACTTAACACATGGCTTCCTACTTCCCAGACCTCCTTTGTACCTTTGGAACAACTCCCGTCTCTGGGAGTGAAACCATAGGAATCTCGGAACAGAGACTTTCCTGATGTCTTACAACTCAAAGTTTCTTGGGGACCAATTTGGAACCTCCAGAAGAGAAAGCCATTTCATAATTTCATATCCAGCGCAGGATCACTTTCCACAGTGTTCTCAAGTAGCAGTACGTCATTCACTCCTGCACAGCATGTACAAAATGCCTTCTATATCTCACATTGTGTGTCAGTGCGAAAATAATAAACCCAAGAACTTACTTAGTGGAGCACAATCAAAAGCTCTATTTTTTCTATGCAGACCCAGGAGGCACACCGGACCCTTACCCAAGCTGCATCTTCCCCTTTCCCCTATCAGGGTGATCCTGTATATCCTGCTTGGCTCTGGTCCGCAGTATCCCCAAGATCTATGTTCATCTGGAGACAGGACACCTGCTTGCTTTCTCATACTCATTGCAGTAGGTTCAGCACCCAGTATTGTGTAGCTGCCAAGTTTTTAAAACGTAAAAGAGGTAACAATTTTATGCACTCCTTCTATACCTAACAGGCACATTTGAGAAACACACAAAAGTGTTCCAAAAACTGAAGAAGGCCTTACAAATGCAACCTATAATAACTTTGATGACCACCAAAGACGATTGGATCGTTGCTTTTTGGCACATAGCATCTGAGAGCTGGTCAAAAAGTCTTGGTTTTTTGGCTCCTTTACTTATTGATCATACACAAGAGACCAAGTTTGGCAGTCACAAATGACTATCTCCATGCATATTTATCTATTTTAACTGTTAGTTAGCTGGACTACAAATACTGTAGTCTGTACACATGGATGGGTATAAGGCTTCCTCAATACAGGTTCTGCTCAGCTTCTAGACTGCTGTGTGGCCAGGGGTAGCCTGTATAGCTTTTAGGGGTCAGAAGAGTCTCAAATGTCACTTTAGAGTAATTCTGATTTGTCTATAGTAAGTTTTGTAAAGATGAGCTAATTATTACCTTTTAAACTTATTTAAAAATACTAACATACAAAAACTAATTAAAAAAAAAAACTAACATGGAACTTAGAGTTTTTAGCCCGATGTGAGAGGAGCTTAAAAGTCACCCTTTCATCCCAAGCACAGGGAAGAAGTCAAACAAACAAAGTAGGTAAAATGGTGGTTATCAGAGATAGTGAGGGTGAGAGAGAGGAGAGGAAGGTCAAGACACAAATTTATAGTTAAGTGGGTCAGTCTAGAGGGCCATTGCATTTAACCTCTGGACATGTTTGGAGGGTGATTATTTTGATTGTGCTAATCAAAGTCCTACCCACTGGGAGTGGAACCCTTCCCTGGATGGGATCCTGGACTGAATAAGAGGAGAAAGGGAGCTGGGAAACATTCCTTCATTCTTTGCATCCACATTGTGGATGTGTATAGACCAGCTGATTCACTTGCTGCCTTGATTTTCTACATTATGTTGTTGTGGTTGATCTGGGGCTACTTTGTACTCAAATGTTAATGGCTTGCCCCGTCCCTACCCCTGAGATCTTCACTGCTCTATGAGCAAATGTTCACATATCCAAAATGACATTGTATTAACCTTGCCTCCCAAATTATCTCCAGTTGGCTTTACTGGGAAGAAGAGAGGTAGGGAGAGCTAGGGTTTTATGGGTTTGGGGTGGTAGAAGGACCATGAGAGAGAGAGGTGCAGGAGAGAAAGGAGGAAGAGGAGCAGGTTGTCATGGATTAGAAGCATGAACTAGAAGCACATGGCTGGGAGCTGCTTGCTCTGAGGACTGGCGTGATGGAGAGAAGCAGTCCAAATGGAAAACATGTGCAAGTATTCATGGGGGTTTTGGCTGGGAAGCAGACAAGAGCTTAGGGGCTTAAGGTCTGCCCAGCTCCAGTGCATTAAGGCTTATAAAAAAAAATCTAACAGGTTTCAGTGTCTTTTATTTATATAATAGTGGGTTAAGGAATAAGTACCACTGCATTAACAATCAGCAGTGGTTAATATTAATATCATAATTAATTTTATTTGCATATGTATTAATAATCATACGAATAGCTATTAAATATTAATAATCATTCTACAAACTATACTTTGACCTGTGAACCAAAATGAACCCTTTCTTTCTTAAGTTGCTTTTGTCAAGTGCTTTTGTCGTAGCAACAGGAAGAGAAACCAAGTCAGTAGATTTTAGCTATTTTAGCACTCCTCCATCACTTAGGTCCAGGGTAGGTAATCATGGGTGGCTGTGGGTATTCTAATTTACTTGCTTGTAACAATCATGTCACTATGTACACACATATCAAATTGTCATATTCTATACTTCAAGTAAATATTTAACCAAACTAGGAAATCAGCAACTCTTGTCAATGCTCGCAGAGGACTGAGATGGTGGGGTAACTGACCTCTAAAATGTGAGAGACAGATGAGTGGCTATGGGGCATTGCAATCTAGCAGAACAAATACTATGTGTGTGGAAACCAGTGCCAGGGTAGGAAAACCTGAGCTATGCATAGGAGTTGCTGGAGACTTAGCGTGGTCTAGTTGACCCAGAAAACTTGCAGAGGAATCTCACTCAGGAGAGGCAGGAAGGACACATTACATTGTTCTTGGTGTATGTGTGTGTGTGCATGTGTATGTGTGAATTTCATCTTTAGAAGCAATGGCACATTCCCAAAGCCAAGTTTGGGATGAGGGAAAAATGATTTTTGAAATAAGTTAGAACATTCTGTTCCTAACAAGGCTCACCCTCAGAAAACACTTGCTATTCAGTATCTAACTGCCAGGAACACTCTCAGAAGTCAACCAACAAGGAAGAAAAGATCCACCTAACTCTAGCCCCTCTGCCTCTGCTGTTGCACCCACAGAGTGTGAAAGAGCTCAGCTGAAGTCCAGGGCCTCATCTAGGAAGGAGGCCTCATCTGGGCATGCATCCCTTTCACAGCACACCAGAAAAGGCTGCAGCTCTGGCAGGAATGCCAGAATTGGTAGGGCAGAAGTTTAAAACAGCTGCAGTTTCTACCCTAAGGGTTCCAGTGGAAAACACTAGAGGAAAAAAATGGACAAATCGATGAGGTATGCAAGCAGAAATGTGGGGACTGTGAGAGAGTAAAAATGAAATGGTGGCCATCAAAGGCTCTCCAACAGGGATTGGGGACAGAGAAGGAAATCAGACTGAGGATCCTTGGCAGAACTTTAGGAAACTGAAAAGCAAGAAGAGCTCCCCAAACCTATCCAAACTAATGGCAAGACTTGTCTCTCCAAGAACCGGGGGACAACTGCAGAAAATATAAGCATCTATAATGGGAAGACCATAAAGAGAAGGGACACAAAAGAACAACTATTTTGAGTAGTAATGGCTATAGGGTCAGGAGGCTCAGAGAATGCCAAAGAGAATAAATATCAAAACTGAAACAACCGTGATGAGTTAAACACAAAGTAAAACAACAAGCCTGGCCTTGGGGCATGGGTCTGTAAGTTCAAAGGGACTTGGGAGGCTGAAGCAAGAAGATCACGTGTACAAGCCCTAACGAGGCTATAAAGTTGGTTCAAGGCTAGCCTGGGCAAATCAAGAATAGAGTGTTCCTTGGCTAGGTAATGAACACTTAGAGAACACCCAGAAATAACATGACAATGATTAAGTGAGTTTTGTTGTTGGGATCAGGAAAAAAGCAAGGATGTCCCACCTTTATTTTATTTTATGTTGTTTTACCTTATGCTATTTTTTTTAATTATATGTTATTGTATTGAAATAGTATCTTGCTATTTTCCTAATTCTTGCTGGCCTTGAACTTGTAATTCTCCAGTGACCTTCATTCTATTACTACACATAAATTAAATATATATATATTAATATATCTATGTATAAATTTAAGGAAAGAAAGGTCAGCTAGATAGCTAGATGATTCAGCAGCTAAAGACACTTGCTGCCAAGTCTGATGGCCTGAGTTTAATTCTCATAACCCACATGGTAGAAGGAGGAAACCAACAGCTATATGTTGACCTCTAACCTCCGCCTGGACACTATGGCATGCACATGTGTGTCTTTCTTCTCCCCAAAGAACAAATGTTTAAGAAAGAGTTTAGAAAAACAATTCTTGAGGGCTGGCAAAATAGCTTAGTGGGTACAGCATTTGTCGTCAAGCTTGATGACCTGAGTTTAATACCTCAGGCCCACCCACGTGGTAAAAGGAGAGAGAGAACCAGCTCCAGCAGGTTGTCTCCGAAATCCACATTCACACCATGGCACTTGAACACCTACATACACACCTCTCCCCACATACATATGCAGCCACGTTTAAAAAAATATAATAAAAATATCCAGAGTATTCCTAGGGCTTGTTGGCTAGCTAGTCTAGCCATTTGGTTAACTCAAGCTCAGTGAGGGACTCTTTATCAAAGAATAAAGTGGAATGTGATTGGGGAAAGAATCTTATATCCCTCTATTGTCTCCATAAGCGCTCTCTCTCTCTCTCTCTTTCTCTCAAGCCATAGAGGAAATATAGAACATTCAGAAGAAACAAACAACACTAAAAAAAGGTATATTTGGGGGCTGGAGAGCTGTCTCCACAGTTAAGAGCCATGGCTGCACTTCAGAGGACCTGGGTTCGAGTCCTAGCACCCATCAGGCAGCTCACAACAATTTGTAGCTCCAGTTCCAGAAAACTCTGCCTCCTTCTTGCCCCTGAAGTCACCATAATCACATGACACACCTACATACAGGCAAGACACCTACCCACATAAAACAACAAATAAATAAATCTGTAAAATATTTCTGAAGATAGATACTATAAAGTTATATTAAAAGGGGTTCAAGAGAATTCAAAACCAAAACATCAGCCTGATGCTTATCTTTGTTGTCAGTCACGGGAAGGGCACTAGGAAAAGCAATGTTAGGGAACGAGGAATCATATAGATAGATGCAAACTGCTGTCAAGAACATACTGAGTGAAGAACTCATATTTTTTTAAAAAAAGACACTGTTTTTCTCTGTCAATAGATCTAAATAGAAAAGGAGTATGAACACCATCATAGATATTAAGAAGCATCATAGATATTAATTATTCCACAAGCACTACAAATAATTGACAAAAGTCACTAAAAATAAGGGGTTCTCTGTAATGGGCCACCTTTCTTTCTTTACATTGTTCTGGTTCTAGCCAACACATTTAATGGAATAAAGAAATTACAAGTTGCATTAGTCAGTGCAGGTTGTGGGGGAAAAAATGTCCTAGGCCAAGCATGGTGGCACTCACCTTGAGGCCTAGCACTCAGGAAGCAGAGGCAGATTCCGCTTCACTCTGTGAGTTCAAGGGCAGCCTGGTCTACAGAGCGAGTTTCAGGACAACCAGGGCATAGAGAAACCTTGTCTCACAAAACAACAAAACAAAACAAAAAATGCCCTAGACAGAGTGACTTCATTAACAGCTATGTATTTTCTCACAGTCTTAGAGTCTTGGAGCCTGAGGTCTGGTGGGGTTGACAAGGCCTCTTATTGGCTTTCAGATATTGCCTTCTCACAATGTAGGACTCTCCTCTTCTGAGAGCACTAATCCTAATGGATTAGGGCTCTGCCCTTTTGGCCTCATTTAACCTTAATTATGTTCTTAACACAGTTTCACTAGGGATTAGGGATTCAACATGAATTTTGATGGGGTACACACATTCAGTTACTAACATATACAAAATGGAAAGAGAAGGCTACTTTTAAAAGCTTTTATTAGAATATTTTAATTTATGTAATGAGTGCTAGTGAAAGATTGAAAGGTATGAAAGTAAAATAAAAATGAAAAGCAATGAAAGTCATTAATTGTTTAGAAAGTGTAAAAATAGCATCACAGCATTTCTAGGAGTGTTACTAATCGGAATAAGAAATACATCTGGAAGTGAATTAAAATTCAAATTCAAACCTTCTTGAGTCACAAGGTGACTAAGTAGGTCTCATTTCCCAAGGCTCTTTCCTTCAGTGCTTATTACTCTTTTTCTCTCCCCAAATCTCTCCTTAATACTGAACAGAAGTTTAAGTGTCCTAATTTAAAAACTAAAAACTACTCATTGCTGTTATTTCATGACATGAAAGACCGCATCATTTCTATATGTCTAAAAATCAGGCATAAATTACTTTCTTGGTTATCTAGCTTCGTGTTTAAATAAGGACACATAGTCATTAGAGTCAAAATTGCAAAGGTCCAGGGTAAACACATTCTTGTTTAGCCTTTCTCCCAGCCGCAGCCTTGGATCTCATTCACAAGAAAAAGGACCAGAGAACCAGAGCTAGCTGATGAATAGAAAGACGTGGAGGCAATCTGCAGGTTGTAGGGTGAGAATTTTTATATATCATGGCTTTGGAAACTTTGATCTCCTTGGCACACAAGCTTCAGATCAAACTGTCCTGTTATACCAGACTTCCAAATTATTCCGTGAAAATGAAAATTTTGGAATTCCCATTGAAATCTATGGGTTTCTCATCAATGGAAAGAATTAACAAAGGTTTAATGAATTCCTTTAGAAACAGTGTCCCTTCAACGTTGGAGTGTTCGGATTTTTGTCAAAATGGGACAATTTTGCTTCATCTTCATCAAAATGGGAGGTTAAGCTCCACGCATTAAATGATGCCAAGAGGTTATATTGTAAGCATAGTCTATTTCACCCAGCTGTGCTTCCTTTAACCACATACCTAATTTATGAGATTATACATCATTTTCCTATGTATATAGACATATATACATATACATAGAACTATATGTATGTGTAGGTCTATGCATACATTTTTTTTTCCAACGAAATAAAATAGGCAGCTTAGTTAAAAAAAAAAGTGTATCTGGGCCTTAGTGATTCATACCTGTACCCCTGCTATGTGGGACACTAAGGCAGGAGGATCACAAGTTCAAGGCCAGCTTCAACTACAGTATAAAGTCAAGGCTCTCCTGGGTAATTTTCTTGGGACCCTTTCTCAAAATAAGAGACTGCTGTGAATACAGCTCCACTGCAGAACTGGGGCAAAAGTTTGTTTCTGCCTATAGCAGCATGGCTTAAAGAATTCTACCTCACAGAATGAGAGCAGGAAAAGTCAGGTTTACCCTGAGACTAGGCTGAGTTGTGAAGGTTCCCACCTCTACAATCTGTCTTAGAAAATGATTCAAGTTTAATGTTACTGGAGACCCAATTACCTCTATTGCCACCTGCTGGTAAGCTTACTTAAGTCTCATTTAATTCAGCTAATGATTTTCTTGCCTCCAATTAAACAAAGCTTCAGTAAGAAGAGAAATGAGCAGCAAAGAAAATTTTGCAGATGTGGCAGTGACCGCTAGTTTCCACATGCAGCAATTAGTCCAGAGGGTAAAGTCTGAGGAGCAATGCCATGTCCCCTAGTGGGTCCCCAGCCTAGAAGTGAAAGGTGCAGCCTAGTGTGTTCACCTGCGGCTCCCTGGGCAGACTCCTGTTCTCCGGATGAGAGATTATCTCCTGGAGTCCACCTCAATGTGGGATGGAAACCCCCCCCCACCCCAGCAAAAGACTAGTTTTTAAAAACACTGAACAATTTTGTGTGTTGATTTGTAACAAGATTAAAGCGTTTGGGTCTCCAAGTGTCCAAATGAACACAGTAGTCTCTCTCCTCCTTCTCTCTCTGTGTCTCTGTCTCTCTGTTTCTCTCTCTCCCTTCCTCCCCATCTCTCCCTCCCCCTCTTTTTCTCTTCCTTTCTCCCTTCCTCCTCCGGGGCTGAAGTTGAGGTTGACCAACTCAAGTACCAACTCAAGTGATTTCACGCTTGGCTTCTCTTGCTTCTTCTGCTCACAAAATTCACTCTCCTGCTTTTCTTACACCTATGCTTCCTACTTCATTTTTTAAAAACATGCTGAGATGCAGCTCTTGCACACAGTAGGGTTAATGTGAGCATCCTGGTAGCCTTTATATCACTCCTTCTCAACCTGTAGTTCATGATCCCTTCAGGGTTAAACGACCCTTTTGCCGGGGTCACTTGAGATCATTGGAAAAACACAGTTACTCAAAATATAATTCACAACAGCAGCAAAATTACAGATATGAAGTAGCAAAGAAATCATCTTATGGTTGAGGGTCACCACAACATGAGGAACTGTATTGAAGGGTTGCAGCACGGGGAAAGTTGAGAACCAGGGATCTAGGGCTTTTTTAGTATAAGCCTGTTTCACTGTACTTGGTTCTTGGTGGTTTTACCAGTGTAATACACATTGCTAAACATATCCACTATCCAGAACTGTGGGTAATTTGAATAATTAGGAGCTTTTCTATATGTGCATTTCTCAGCCGTGTGTGTGTGTGTGTGTGTGTGTGTGTGTGTGTGTGTGTGTGTATGCATATCTGTAGATACACATATGTGAAAGGGAGGAAGAGAGGCCTCTTTCAGGAATCTCAGCAGGTCTCAGCAAATAGCCTCTCTCCCTGTGTTCTCAGCAAAGACTTGTCAGATAATTTAATAAGGAACAAAATGTATAAGATGGTATATTTAAGCTTTTGCCCATGGTTACCTATGTGTTTTGATACTTGACACCCACTTAGGCACATACCCTACATAAATACACAGATCAAGGGGTCCCTCTGGGCTGCCTTCTCAGGCGTGAGCTTTGAGGGTAGCCTGTACATCAGCTTGGCCAGGCTGTAGGAAAAATAAGCAGGCACTCCCAGCCAGGGGAAGTCATTTGCAGCTCCTCCCACACTGACTGGTTGAATCTCCTTATGTAAAACAAACAGAGCTGGGAGCAGCCACTGCAGTGGCTAGCTATTAGCAAGTTCAGTTGTCAAAACACAGACCTGGTCTTTAAACATATAAAATAGGAAACCCCAAAGCCAGCTCCTGACCATTAGTGTCTCTGTAGGTGGGGCCTCCTTTGGCATCTCTTTAGGATCTGTGAAGGCCGAGTGTTCTGAACCTGCGCATGCTATGTTTAGAGTTTACTTGACCAAGGGTATGATCATTCATCTCAGAAAGGCTCCTCTCTCCTTTCTTTTCCTTCACATTTTCTAGCTTGAGCTCTTCCCCCAAAGACAATTCTACCTCCATCTTCTGCTATGTCAATGGCTTGTCATATAAGTTTCTGAGAGCCACAGAAAAACCAGACTTGCTGCCCATCTGCCCACAAGAGGGTTCCTGTGGAGCCAGCTAAAAATGGCCAAATGATGAAAGTGGACCATGACTTGGGCTGCTTTCGGAGGCTATGGCTCATTTCCTGTTTCTTATATTAACAGAATGGCCTCATAAAATCCGGATGCTCAAGCCAGGCCATGTCCAAGCCAAGGAGAGAAGTATCCTTCAGAATCCTTTAGTTCACCATGGATGCCAGTCTTCACTCTGCTGAAGATGAAAACAGAAAGAATTTGGAGCACTGATGGACTGGATTCTGGTAATTAAGAGCCCTGACAGCTCTTCCAGAATTCCCAGGTTTAGTCGATTTCCGGTATTTTCATATAGATTCACAACCATCTGTAACTCCAGTCCCTGGGGACTGATGTCTTCTTGAGACCTCCCAAGGGTGCTGCCCAAATGGGGTTCACAGACACACATGCAGGCAAAACACTTGTGTACATAAAACAATTTGTTAATTAAAAAATAAAATTGAGCCAGGCAGTAATGGTGGCACACGTCTTTCATCCCAACAGAGGCAGAGGCCAGTAGATCGCTGAGATTGAGGCCAGCCTGGTCTGCAGAGTGAGGTCCAGGAGCGCCAGGGCACAGAGTCTCAAACCAACCAACCAGAATAAACAAAATAAAACAAAACAAAACTTCCCAAACCAAAAAACAACCAACCAAACAAACAAAAAACCAAAACCAAACCAACACCCCCCCCCAAAAAAAAAACACTTGATCTCTCAGCTTATTTGTTGTTATTTACCCTTTCTCTTATAAAATAATATATTAAGATAGTATCTAGAGGCTGAAGAGATGGCACAGAGGTTATGAGCACATACTGCTCTTGCAGAAGACCTGGGTTTGGTTTTCCCAGCACCCACAGCAGGTAGTACACAACAACTTGTGATTCCAGCTCTAGGGGACCTTATCCCTCTGGCCTCCGAGAGCTGCGGATAGCTTTTCCCTTTTCTTTGAGGTTTTTCTTTTTAAATATTATGCATCTATTTTTCTCTGAACAGAAGTATATATGTTTATCTTTTAATAATGACATATAGACATATGCATGTTTATGTGTTCATATGTGTGTATTCACATGTATCCATGTATGTATGTGTGTATGTGTACATGTATATATTGATTTTAGAGATTGTGTTGCTCAGTGTAGTGGTTCTTTTCCTCTTGACTTGTCTTTCAGAAGACCTGCCATCTTCCGTCTATGTGATCTTGAGTAACTGCGATGGCTTGAATGAAAATGGCCCCCATAGTCTCATAGAGGACATTATTGAAGCTGTGGCTTTGTTGGAGGAAGTGTGTCACTGAAGGTGGGCTTTGGAGTTTCAGATGCTCAAGCCAGGCCCAGTGTGGTTCTCTCTTCCTGCTGCCTGTTGATCCAGATGTCAAACTCTCAGCTACCTCTCCAGCACCATGTCTGCTTGCGTGTGGCCATGCTACCTGTCATGATGATCATGGACTGAACCTCTGAACTTTAAGCCAGCCCCCAATGAAATGTTTTCCTTTGTCAGAGTTGCCACAGTCATGGTGTCTCTTCATAGCAATCAAATCTTAGTTTTTCCTTATCAAAATAGGAATGATTGATATTTCCCTCCCTTGAGGACTGTGTGAATGCAAAATGACAAAAAGTAGTGAATTCTTTTCCTGAAGAACCTGCCAGACCAATCCTCTAACATCTCTCACTCCTCACAGGAGAAACATCATAAGGATCCTGTTGGAACTTTTCTAGAAATAGAGCAGCTCCATTCGCTGGAGGCTGCCGTCATAGTGGGCCGCAGCGTGATTTCTTGCTATTCTTCAATTATGCCTGAGAACTGCTTGACCCAAATTTCAGATTAATGCAGTCCTAAGGCAATTATGCAAGTGTAAATAATGGAATGCAGTGGTAAAACACAGACACATGTGCTTTGGATTTGGAAAGACCAGAGTTTAAATTTTGCTAATTACTAACTGTGTGACCCCAGGCAAGTGACTTAGGTTTCTGGAGTCTTGATTTCTTCATGTTTGATAATTCTAACATCCGTGGAGCCCTTATGACATGCCAAACCCAGGCTTAAGATTTTATGTGTGTTATTTATTTCAACAGCATAGCCAATTCCATGCCGTGTAATTGTGTAATCACTTCCACTTTACAGGTGAGGGAGGAATGACGTAAGCTGCAGTCCCGCAGTCGTGTGCCAGGAGGGGAGAATTTCTCCCAGCCAGTCCACAGACACCAGGCGTACAAACCTTTTTCTCCATTCCACTGTCAAGGGGCCATCTTTAGCCTTTGAGCTCTGAGGGCTTCTTTTGTTTTGTCTTGTCCTGTTTTATGACATATGCTTTTCTCACTCAGCCCGTGCTGACCCTAAGGTTGACCCATAGTCGTTCTGACTCAGCCTCCCTAGTGCTGGAATTACACGCAGGTACTGCCATGTCCAAGCACTGAGAGGGTAATTGGGGATGGCGACAGAGGCACACAGACACAGTGCTCCTACAGGCTCATGTGGGGAAGCGTGTTCCAGTTGTACTTGCATTTGCTGTCTCCTTTCCTGGGGTCACGTCTTGCCTCCGAGTTTTTCTCCTCTGAGAAACTGAAAGAGAGGCAACAACAAATTGCAAAAATCCTTTAATCTGCTACATGATGATGTCTTTCAGATAATAGTAGTGATTTATTATTATTATTATTATTATTATTATTATTATTATTATTATTCCAAGCTGAATATTGCCAATGTCTGTTATCGTCTACAGAGTCCTTCTCAGTTAGTAGATACTGGGCTAAGGAATTTGCATGTGAAAACTTCAATATAGATCAACAATAACGAATTCTTCCTTATGAGTCCCCGTTAGTGTATCAACTAAATGTTCGATCAAGCAAACGAGGAAACCGAGACGCGGATGAGGTGAGAGCTGGCTAGATTTCATATGGGTGGCAAACCCTGATGGGCCGTTACTGCAGCTTGAACTCAATCATCTCATCACACTGGCCTCCCACTCTTTTTGTCTTCGTTTGTGCACCAAACGGAGAGGGGGCCTCGGTTGAGAAGTTGCCTCCATCCAACCGGCCTGTAGGCAACTCTCTGGAGACATTTTCTTGGTTAACAGTTGGCATGGGAGAGCCCAGGCCTGCTGTGGGCAGAGCCACCTCTGGGTCCTGGGTTGTAGAAGAAAACAAACTGAGCAACTGTGGGAGGGAAGCCAGTAGGCAGCTTTCCTCCAGGATCTCTACTGTAGTTCCTGCCTTCAGGCTCATGCCTTGGGTTTCCCGAGTGATAGTCTGTGATCCTTTCTAACCAATCCCTCCCCTCACTAAGTTGCTTTTGGTCATGACCTTTGTCTCAGTGATCACAGACAGCAAGTTCGGAAACTCTGCAATCAGATTAATCTGGAAAGATATCTGATAGTGGACTAATTCCTACTTTCCTTTAGGGCTAAGGAGGCAGAGTTCATTTTGAAGAGGTTAGGGTCATCGAGGGGCACACCTTAGGAAGGAGACCACACTCTGAAATCTGCTCCCCACCACCTAGCTCAATAGTCACTGATTCTGTGTGCCAGCTATTTCCTTTTCCTTCCTTCTGGGCACAGGGTGTATCTGAGACTGCTATGATTGGGTGGACTGGAGTCTTGTGTCTAGTTAAAGTCTCTATTATTTTTTTTAATTTAATTAACTTATTTTTGGTGGTGCTAATGTTAGGCCAGCTCCCTACCATGAAGACAGACCTTGAGACCCTTGACATTTGGAGTTTGTTTGAAAATGACATGTAACACTTTCAGGTTGCATCTTGGAGCTGGAGATTTTCCAAGGCCTTATTTTCTCCTTCAGTACAGTAACCAGCGGCACTCAAGATGGCTATTCCATTGGATTGGACCTCCTAATGACTGCAACAAATAAAGATCCATGCTGACTTTCTGGTGAATGTGGCTTCAATGAAAAAAATAATCTTTTTTGTTTGTTTGTTTGTTTTGTTTTGTTTTGTTTTGTTTTTTTGAAACAGGGTCTCTCTATGTAGCCTTGGCTGCCCTGAAACTGACTATGTAGACCAGGCTGGCCTCAAACTCATACAAATAAGCTTGCTTCTGCTTCCTGGGTGCTGGGATTGAAGGCATTTACCACCATGCTCAGCTCAAGCCTTTTATTCTTTTGAGTCACCAAGTTTGGGGTCATCTGTTGTCACTCTAGCATTACCTAGACTCTTCTTACTGATCCACTCGTATAGTGTTTTGTGGGCCAAAGCTGCACAAGTTTCCAACATGTTCTAAGTGTGGTGAGTGTAGGGAGAGTGAGGAAAGAAGAGAGGGCTGAGAGAGGAAGCTGGGGTGCTAACTTTTGGTTCTGAAAAGACCTGCAGGAAGGTGTTCTACTACTTTGAAGTAGCATCAAAGAAGCATGTGGGCTAAAGCATCTTGCTTGGGGCTGGAGAGACGGCTCAGTGGTTAGCAGCAGCACTTGCTGAAATCAGAGATCCCAGAACCCACAAGGTGGTCCTGTAACTCTAGTTCCTAGGGAACTGATGCCCTCTTCTGGCCAATATAAGTACCTGCAATTTCATGGTGCACATACACGCACACAGAGGCAAAACACTCACATACATAAAATAAAAATTAATTAAAACTTTAAAAGAAAATAAGGAATGTGTTATTTGCTATCTCTAGGGTTTATTGATTATCACTCAATATTGTTGATTGTAAAATACGTTGGTTTATTATCTTCTGAACAATAAAAATCTTTAGAGATACATACTCTGGGAACATTTTATTTAGTTTTGTAATTTAGTTCATCCAAAATAAATATGACTTTCCTAGTTAGCTTTTTAAACCCCTTGGTTTAATTCTTTGCCTTTCTCAACAGTCATAGTTTCTAAGAGTGGTAGTAGGAGGGTGTTTCAGGATATTAACATACTTGCACGTAAAATTTTTAAAGAAATCCTTATGAGTTAAAATAGAGCACATTCATCTGCAAATAAGGGTTTTCCCTCTTACCCCTTCTTAAAACAAGTAAATATCTCAGTCTAAACTTGAACTTTATCTGAAGACATACTCCTCTCATGGAGTGGAGTGTGTTTGTGTGTGGATAGCTGGCAGTAACTCATTCTGCATATGAGTGGCCAAGGGTCTTAGATGGGGCTTCCTGTCAGATTTCACCAGCCCAGAGGAAGGAGTAGGAGAGAAATGAGAAGGAGGTGGAAAAGCCCAGTTTTTCTCCCAGAGAAACAGCCAACGATTATAGGAAAAACTGCAAGGTTGAATGCCTATCCAGTTAATTCCTAATGTTCCTATTTTTCCTTGCCAGCCATTACTCCATTATTCCAGAAACCGCATGGCAGCAAGCCATCATTTCTACCATCACCAGATTCTAAGTTTCTGGTGTGTAGGCACCTTGTCTTCATCACTCCCTGTCCTGCCCCCACCCTACCACCAGGCCCACATCTCCCTCACCTCATGCTCACATCCTGGAACCTTGGCACAGCGAAGGCTGCCAATAGGGGTTTGCTCAGCAAGTGATGCTTCAGGACCTGTGTCCATCACAGCACACTGTGACTAAAAAGCTGACCCAGAAAGGATGACATTGTCCCCAGGCCTCCTAGCCACCCACAGATACAGATCACTAACTTCTCAGCTCCTGCCTTCATATGCACCTGCTTTTACCTCTTACTTGAGTCCTTGAACATTGGCAGGCTTCTGTGCTGTTCAATTAATAAACTGTTGTGCTGGTCAGTTTCATGCCAACTTGATGAAAGATAGAGTCTTCTTAGGAGAGGGGAAATGCATTTCTCAACTGAGAAAATGCCCTGTTCTCGTCAGTGTTTTGTTGCTCTGAAGAGGCACCGTCACCACAGCCACTCTTATAAAAGGAAGCATTTAACTGGGGCTTGTTTACAAGTACAGAGGTTTCATCCATTATTGTGGGAAGTATGGTGGCATGCAGGCAGGTCAACATGGTCCCCACATTGCCTTTGATCATGGTGTTTTAACACAGCAATAGCAAGGAAAGATGGCTGTCCTCGCTCATGTGCAACTTTAGACAACTTTGAAGACAATGGTTATTCCTTTGCTTCTGTCAAAACTAAGTTTTCATCCAGTCCTACAGGAGGCTAGTGTCAACCCTTCAAGTCTCACAAGGCAGGCCTGATATTAGGAGCATTGCCATCCTACTCAATGGACAACTTCTGTTGGAGTTTTCAATAGAAGGGAATTATCCTTTCTTGGCAGTCAGTTCACTCTGCCAACATGGTCACAGTGCCTACCATGTGTGTTGCTGTTCTCGTAGGATGAAAAGTTGGCCTGAAGTGGGGCATGCTTTTAGGGAAGAAGGGGGTCATCTTGAGGTAGCTGAAGTCTATCTACAGAAGCTAGGTTTTCACTAGTAGAATAGCTTATACAGGAAGGTAAGATGCTTCTGAGGAAGGGGCTGGAGTTTCCTAGATAATTTACACTCACAGCAAAAGGAAAAAAATTATCAGGAAACAGCAGAGCCTCTAGGAGCCTATTCTCCACCAAGCATTTTCCATCAGTGGCATCGTTGTGACTACATCTTTTGCTCTGTTCTCAAGCCTGGGCAAGTGTCTTTGCTCTTTCTGTAATAGCAAGAAGGAGGGTTGGCAAAGGCTAGACCTGTGGGCAAACCTGTCATGAAGATGGTGAGAGGAATACTGTATAAAGCTCCTCTGAATGCAGAACTCTGTGTTTTGATGGCCGTATCCACTTAGCATCATGATCTTTATACCTGGACTGGAAAGTCGGGTCCCTGAAAGTATCATAGAGGGAAAAGCAGTGGGTTTGCTAACCCAATCAGTGGTGCTGTTCAGTGCTAAAAGTCAAGAACAACAGAATGGTATGGCAGAAGTCACTTTACATGTTGGAAAGGGAACACAGAAAAGGAACGTAGCAGAATTCATGAGAAAGGCATCTGTCTGGTAGCAGAACTCATGAGAAAGGCATCTGTCCGTGGCTCCTTCAGGTTGTGGTCACAGGTATCATATTTTTTTTTTTAAAAAAAATCTGTGTGTCTCATCTATTGGTCATGATAACTCAACAATAATTTGAATGTTCCATCTCTCATCTATTCCTTGGAGAGATGTTAACTGAACACAAATAACTGCATGCTTTATTTACAGACCTCCTCTTGTTTTTATACAGGACTTCACAGCCAAAACTATTTGCCCTAGAGCTATTTAGAAATGTCTTATTTGAAGGCCTCACAAAAGACAGCCGACAGCTCCAGCCTCTTCTTTTATGACTATGCCCATTAGTTGAAATGTTACTCATATTCTGCTCCTCTGTGTGAACTTACGCAGACTTGCCTTCGGGAAGATGGAGTTTATGATTAGCACAGGGCAGCGCAAGGTCACGCAAAGCAAAACATGCAAGTACAGAAGAAAACAAAAACAAGTCATTATCTAATTTTGTGAGTCATTCTAGTCATAGTCGACTCTTCCAGATATCCTCAGCACCTGACAAACGCACAAGTGTCACATCTCTCGGTGCATGGAAGGGAAGTCTCATGCCCTGCTTTCCAGGTGAAAAGCCTAGTGTGAAAACAAGATGAGTGCTGTAACTAAAGCACACAGTTTGTTGTGTCCTGTTAATGTCTTTTCAAGAAATAGTTAAAAATAAGAGTTAAAAAAATCACTGTAGAAACCTGGTATACCTTTTAGACCAGCACTCGGGAGGCAGAGGCAGGAAGGTCTCTGAGTTCAAGGCCAGCCTATGGAATAAGTTCCAGGATAGTCTGGGCTACACAGAAAAACCCTGTCTCAAAAAACTAAAAAAAGAAAAAGAAGGAAAAGGAAAAAAAAATCAGTGTTGACTTGCCATGACCAATAGATGAATAGATAGGAGGGGTTTTTTTTCTTCTTATAAAATATAACATCTCTGGCCACAACCCATGGGACCCATAGAGATGTGTCTTTTTCTTGAGTTCAGCCATAATTCTTTTTCTGTGTGCTTCTTCTGACTCGTGTTTTATTGTCACTTATGAGTCATGTGCCTTCCGTCATTCCATTTTCTTGTTCTGGACCTCTTCCCCGGAGCTCACTCCCATCACTGTCCCCTCAAGGACTCCTAGCATGCTGCTGCTGAAGCTGACCCTGTTGTACAGTATGCTGTAAGAATAAAAAGCAGCCACAGAAACACGGTCTCGGTCTTCACACTTATAAAACAGGGTTATCTGTCATCTCAGTTTACTTACAGGATGGGTATCAGAACATGAAGATTTTAAAATAAACCCTGGCCGGACGTGCTGGAGTAGTCTGTGGCACCAAGCGTTTGCTGTGACTGTGCTGTACTGAGTTGCATAAGTTTCTTCCACACAGGAGGAGTTTCAGGCAGAAGTGCATGCGAGAGTGTCATTTTGATTTTCATCGAAGCATTCTGGTTGTTGCCATGATTGGCCATTGGTGTCAGCATAACTGGATTTAGGATCATCACGGAGAAACACCTCTGGGTTTGCCTGTAGAGGTCTCCAAAAAGGCTTAGACTGAACTGGGAAGCCCCACCCTGAAATGTGGGCGTCACCATCCTTTTGGCTGGGATCTTGGACTGAATAAGACAGAGAAAGTGAGCTGAGAATCTGAGTTCAGCTCTCTCTGCTTCCTGACCGTGGAGTCACATTTATGCCACCACGCCTTCACACCCCGATGGACTTTACTCAAACTGAGAGCCAACATAAACTCTTCCTCCCTTAAGCTGCTTTTGGCAGACAGTTTGCCTTTACAAGAAGTCTGAAAAAGATCGTCATTGGGAAAAAAAAAAATTAGCATTCCTAGAACCTGGCCTACAAAGCACTGTTGAAATGAAGGTTTTGTTTGATCGTATCAGCTCTAAGTCTTCGGCGCTTTGTCATTATGTCTTCTTCCTCCTTTTCCTTCTGAAACCTGTGACTTCACAGTCTGTGTGTGTGTGTGTGTGTGTGTGTGTGTGTGTGTGTGTGTGTATACACAGCCTCCCCCTCTGTTGGGGTCCTAGTGGGCTCAGGCCTCCACAGCAGCTGTGGCTGCATTGCCAAGTGAAGCTTTGATTCTCTTTGTTCTTCCTGCTGGAGCCTCCCTGGCTGATTAAGTCAGAGGCTTCGCCTGGGTTTTGTTGGCTGGTGAATGGAGCCTCTTCATTGCTCACTGGAGTGCAGTATCATTGATACTTCCTCCCCTGCCTCCCTCCTTCCCTCTCCCAGTGCAGCTGAGCTGATGGGTTAATCCTGTTGTGTACTTGGAAGTTTTATAGGCACAAGTGCAAGCTGGGGTAGAAAAAAGAAGGCTAGGGTTGGACAGGACTTTGGAGACCTTTCTTCCTATAGTCTAATCTCTGCATTTTATTTAATTGGGCTTAATTGGGGCCCAGGGCAGAGCAGTTAAAAGGCCTGGCCCACATCTTGGAGGGGGTTAGGGTGAGCCTTGACTGGACTTTCTAGTCTTCTTAGAGGAAAGTCTGCAAGAGCTTTGATTGCTTTGATATAGAACAATAACACTGCATCTTGACATTGAGCAATAGGCCTAGCTCTAGACGCAGGCACCAACACTGTACATCAGCACAGAGCATGAGACACTGTGTCTAGACATGCAGGGATAATTCCTTACCCCAGCAGAAACACTGTATCTAAGCACATTTTTTTTCACATTATTAAAGCAAATTGAAAGACCCGATGATAGAAATAATGGATCTTTCTCAGGGAACATCAAAGAGATCTGGAGTACTTTCTAGTAAGAGTCAGGAAGCTGTTTGTCTCACATCCTCCGGCCTCATACCTATGTCCCAGGCCCTTAGGTCCGGGAACTATCTGATACTTTTCCTTCTTAGAGACATTTTGTAGCATTCATTACTTCTTGACATCATATACATGCTTGTTACCTCTCACTGAAATATGAACCTCATTAGGACAGAGAGTGTTTGCTAATTGGTCTATCCCTCCCCAATGTTGTCTACATCATACTAAACACTCAAAGAATGTGAGGAGTGGATAAAAAAAAAACAAAAAAAAAAACTACCTTCCTGTGTGTGAGCACCAAAGAGAAAAGAGTGTGCTTTAGCTTAGAGAGAAGGAAAGGACTCCCAGCCCAACTAAATTAATGCTACACCTTCCCGGTTCTTGGTCTTCTTCTGATACCTTCTCTTTCTTGTAACTCCCTAAATCTCCAATCCCTGCTTTTCTTTCTTTCTCAAAACAGGCTCCGTTATCTTCTTAACAGTGTGTAAGTATCTGATAGCCAGTACAGATCACTATAACTTTAAAAACTCATAGCCTGAGAACACCACGCTTCTCGAAATGGAAGTTTAGGGAACCTTTGCCCTTGAACATGAGATGATGAACAGAAAATAGAAACAACAGTAATAAAGTAACAATAATAAAGAGTGCTAAAAAGAAATGAGATATGTTTTAAAATGAGATAAAAAGAAAAAAGTCATCCTTATGTTGACTTTACCCATTTAAATTAGAAACACGCTTTAAAATGGTTCATGGAGACTTAAGGACATTTCAACTATTCAATCCAAACATTTTGCTACTTAAAATTTATCCTAAGAAAGATTTATGCAAGTGAAGTATACGCTCATATTGTTTTTAGCATTTCAATTTTGGGAATAAAAATTTCAAGGTTGAGTAAAAGGAGTCTGAGGTATATACAAATGTCAGCAACGGAGCGATTACTCTGGTTTTCAGTTTCTTTTTCTGTAAAGTTCTGTTTCCTTAAAAAGAGTTCTACTTTCTTAGGCAGTCAAGATAAAAGATTATTGCAGAGAGAGCCCAGGTACCTAGGGGCTACTTGCTAGTATTTCAACAGGAAGCATTGCATTTCAGTCTTGTTACACGAATATTGGAAGCACCATGCAGAGAGGTCCAAGGCCCGGTTACAAGTTCACATTTTCTATCAGTATGGGTTTCAGATCCGATACCAAATAAGCCCTTCTCAAAAGTACTGTTGCCTAGGGGTTGCTTCACATCTTCTTCCCCAATTAACCAAAAATAACTTGGCTTTGAAGAACAAGGCGGATAATCCCTTTCTTTCTACTGCTTTGTCTGGGTCCATTCTGTGGAGAGAGGAGAGATTGAAGAGGTAAAGAAGGTCCAATTAATGAGACTATTTTTCCCCCTCTGGCTCTTGGGTTGTTTCTGAACTTCTTTTAACTGTGGAGCCTACAATGATTTTACCTGAGTCCCTTTCTCCCTCTCAAGCCCTGACTCAATTCTCTGGGCCACAAAAGATCAAATCTGATGCACCAAGTTGTGCAGGTCTGGAACTCCTTCCCCAGGGGTGGGAGGTTGCTGGGGGCAGGGGAAACAATGCCTAATTGGAACAACTCTGAGAGCCATCATTAGCAAGCCCTCTGATCTTGGACCTTGAAAAATGAATGTATTGACTCTGCTTGCAGGGCTTTACATTTGGTCCTGCTTGCCTCTCCCTTCTCCTAGCCTCATCTCCTGCCGACTGGGCTCCAAATCCGGGACCTTCTTCTTACTAACTGTTCGTATGATAGTAATTTGGCCCTGGCTCCTTGTCTACATGGGTTTGTTGGGAAAGGTGTGTGTGTGTGTGTGTGTGTGTGTGTGTGTGTGTTTTCAGTGAAGTTCTTTGGGTTACCCTTGATGCTTTGGAATTTATGCCCAGGAGCAAGTGTACTCACACACATAATGCTTGGGGTACCAGCACCATGTTTTAAATATCTATTCATTTTAGTATATCTGTAAGTATTTGGATACACTTAAAGCAGCTTTTGTGTTAACTAAATAGAACAGCCTTTCAGGAGAGACATGTCTTTGTCCCAAGGGTTTCTAGAATACTGTCTCTCCACATATGAAAGGAAGAGGGGCCCTTCCTATGCAGGGATTGCAATTACGCTTCTTGCATGGTTCAGACTGTTTAAGAATACAGCCAAGCTCACATTAGCATTTCCACAGGTGACAATTTTTCCTTTGCTTTCTCCACATAAAAAAAAAAAAAAAAAAAAAAAAGCACTAAACATTACCCTTTACAACTGATTGGTACTCATTATATTTCTGTTAAAACAATTCTCCAGAGACTGGAAATTTTTTTCATACAAGTCTTTGATTTTCTTGGTTAGGGTCACACCAAGGTACTTTATGTCCTTTGTGGCTATTGTGAAGGGTCTTGTTTCTCTAATTTCTTTCTTATCCCTTTTGTCTTTTGTATACAGGAGGGCTACTGACTTTTTTGAGTTAATTTTGTATCCAGCCACTTTGTTGAAAGTGTCTATATTCACTCAGAAGTGGGTATTAGACATATAATATAGGATAAACCTACTAAAATCTGTACACCTAAAGAAACTAATCAAGAAGGAGGACTCTGGCTAAAATGCTCAATCCCCATTCAGAAAGGTAAAGAGGATGGACATCAGAAGAAGGAGAAAACAGGGAACAGAACAGGAGCTTACCGCAGAGGGCCTCTGAAAGGCTCTACCCTGCAGGGTATCAAAGCAGAAGCTGAGACTTATGGCCAACCTTTGGGCAGAGTGCAAGGAACCTTATAAAAGAAGTGGGAAAAGTAAGACATGGAGAGGACAGGAGCTCCACAAGGAGAGGAACAGAACCAAAAAATCTGGGCAAGGGGTCTCTTCTGAGACTGATACTCCAACCAAGGACCATTCATGGAGATAACCTAGAACCCCTGCACAGATGTAGCCCATGGTAGTTCAGCGTCCAAGTGGGTTCCATAGTAATGGGAACAGGGACTGTCTCTAACATGAACTGATTGGCCTGCTCTTTGGTCACCTCCCCCTGAGTGGGGAGCATCCTTACCAGGCCACAGAGGACGACAATGCAGCCAGTCCTGATGAGACCTGATAGACTAGGGTCAGATGGAAGGGGAGGAGGACCTCCCCTATCAGTGGACTTGGGGAGGTGCATGGGTGGAGTAGAAGAAGGAAGGGTGGGGATGGGAGGGGAGGAGGGAAGGAATGAGAGGGGAAGAGGGAGGGAGCTACAGGGGGGATATAAAGTGAATAAATTGTAATTAATAAAAATAAAAATTTAAAAAAAGTCCAGAATGAATTCAGATGTTCACAGGTCCTAAGAATTGTGGGCTCTTGCCTGGTGGATAGGGACCTGGAACATGAACCCAGGATCCAAGACACTGGTGTCTTCACCCTTTGCTTCATGATAAAGCAAGGCTTAAATTCATCCCAAAATACAGCCTCCCCAGATCTCTGAGGTTTGAAAGTCTGACGAGAAGGTTGTGGAGAAAGGCACTGATATCTGTGTGTATGGGAGGCCTGAGGACCTGGAGGCTGTCAGGAGCGAATCAGTCCTCACAAAGTCAGGGGACATGAGTACATGCTGCTCATGTGTGAGATCTGGCTGCAAGCCAGGAGAGTGAGGAACCTTCATCCAGTAGAGAGAAAGACAGGTGGAAAGTGAGCATTTCACCCAGAGCAGTCCTCTGCGTTACATTTTCACTTCCTTCTTGACTTAGAGAGCGCCTGTGAATAGATCTTTAGGGTTTTGCTTGAGCTATAACACTTCCATCTGTGTTTTGCCTTGGTGAAATGATGTGGTCCATCCCTAAATAGAACACTCCTCAGATTAGATCCGAGCCAATGTAGCATGCTCTCTGCTTTGTGGAAGAACAGTGTATACATTATCATGTCTTTAATTTTGAGGCATTTCCTCAATGTGAGGGTGAGAGACTGAAAAGGAGGCTCACATAAAAGCGGCTAGTGAGAAATATGGAGCTTTTGGCTACTCGTTGGGTTCTCTGTTACTTAGGTAAAAGAGTACACAGAAGCTGGACAGTAGTGGCGTACATCTTTAATCTCAGCACTCAAGAGGCAGACCTCTGAGTTTGCGGCCAGCCTGGTCTACAGAATCAGTTCCAGGACTTACACAGAGAAACCTTACCTCAAAAAAAACCAAACCAAAACAGTAAAAATAACAACAAAAAGTGCAGAGTTTTTTAGCCTCTCATTTTAATCAATTTTAAATAAGTTATCTGTCTATCATCTATCTATCTATCTATCTATCTATCTATCTATCTATCTTCCATCTATCTATCTATCTATCTATCTATCTATCTATCTATCTATCTATCTATCTATCTAT
>NW_026596064.1:22845999-22868747 GCF_907164565.1 Psammomys obesus
TATCTATCTATCTATCTATCTATCTATCTATCTATCTATCTATCTATGTGTATGGGTGTTTTGCATGCATGCAAATCTGTGCACAGTGTACATGCTTGGTTCCTGAAGAGACTAAAGGGTGCTACAGATCCCTTGGAACTGGAGTAACCCAGTTGTGAGCTGCCATGTGGTTGCTGAAAATTAAAGCCAGTTTCGCTGAAAGAGAAGACAGTGCTCTTAACTGCTGAGCCACCTCCCCAGCCCCATTTTCACTATCTTGAAGTCCATGGAGGTTCTTGGATGCATCTAAAGCAACCGCTATTGATTGACCAAGGAGTAACAAGAGCTAGAGCAGCAGCTCTCCGAACAAACAAGATAGAGAGGGCTAGCAAGGTAGCTTGGTGGATCAAGGCACTTGCCAACAAGCCTGATGAAAAATTTGAGTTCAGCCTTTCTACTTATTCACTAGAGCAGTGATTCTCAACCGTCCTAATGCTGAGACCCTTTCATACAATTCCTCATGTTGTGGTGGCCCCCAACCATAAAATTATTTTCATTGCTACTTCATAACTATAATTTTATTACTATAATATAAATATATGCTATAGAAATGGTCTTAGGTGACTGATGTAAAAGAGTCATTTGACCCCCAAAGGGCTTGCGACCTACAGGTTAAGAACTGCTAGAGAATTATACATGGAAAAGATACATGTATGTGGGCAAAAGCTACTTCTTTAGTAAAGAGATAAGAATACGGATGCTCAGAGAGGTAAAAGACATTCTAAATGACTAGAGATTTGTAGATTAAGAGACCACAGGGCTCATCTACGTGATCACAGAGGCAACTCGGTTTAAGCCAGGCTTTGGCACCACTCTCCACATCTATTCTTGATAAAGAGAGAGCACACTGTACCCACAGAAGCTTCTCTTTTCTTCTACATAAGTTGGGGAGGTTGGATAATGCTACGTGCTGGCAGAGCTGGAGGACTGTATGACCTGCTGCTGGTGGGAACATGGCGAAACTATCCAGGAGAGCCATCTAGACCTGCTTAAAGCAATATTATAGACCTTATGACTCGCTAGCTTTTCTCCAGGGCATCTATGACAGGGAGATGCTTACAATGTTCTATAGCACAGGGATTCTTATTCCAGTATGCTTTGTGGTGCGAGGGAGCTGAGTCCATCTCAGCAGTCTTTGGGAGAAGACAGTTTGATGGAGGCCCACCTTGGAGCGGTGATTAGCAACAAAGAATTAAATGAATATGTAGCAGTATTGATGGTCTTAAACTGGTCCCTCAGGCGGAATAACTAAAACACAGGATGTGATATACACCACAGGCTGTAAGAGTTAAATACTATTGATGGTACTATACACAATGATTTTATGAACTATTAAGAAATAAAACAAACTCTATTGATTAAACTGTGGCAGACCATTAAAGATACCTAATTCCAGAAATCAAAATGTTTTCACAGAATCCATTCACATAAGCATAAATGTACACGGAGTAATATCAGCTGCAGGAGTATATTCAAATAAAGATTAAATATTATTACAGATGGACTCTGGGTGAAATGGAAGTGGCATTTGCTGATATGAGAGAATAAACAAATAAAATAATTTTTCACAAACTAACAATGACAAAGGCTTGCCTTTGAGGAACTGGAGGAAGAAGGCATGCAGTAACACTGACCTCAGTGGTTTGTGATGAGAATTAACCAACAGAACCCAGGTGCCATTCTTAGCATGGAAACAAGTTTAGAAGATGCTTCTGCTCTCTTTGCTTGTTTGTTTTTTAAGACGATGCATGGGGCTAGAGTTGACTGGAAAAACCTCAATATTCCAACCGTCATGATTCACTTTCCACAAACATGACTAATTTAAGTTTGCTTTCTACTCAAGTTGCTGAACACTACTAATAAATGAAGAAAACCGCAGGCAATCTTCTGCTGCCTTTCTGACAAATTCATTAGATTGGTATTTTTGTAGGAAAAATTAGACACCAGGCTACGGATGCAGCTGAGTGGGTGGAATGCTTGCCTAGCATGCTCGAAGCCCTGTGTTTGATTCCCAGAACTTAAATACACAAAACACGATGGTGTAGACGCAGACTCCCAGTACTCTGGAAATGGAGGCAGAAGGATCATGAGTTCAAGGTTTTCCTCAGCTTCTTAGTGAGTTTGAGGTCAGCCTGGCCTATATTAGACTGTGTCTTCTTCTTACTGCCTGCTCCCAAATGGTTGAGGGTCTTAGGGTAGTAACGCTCAGCACCCAAGAACTAGATTTAGCCTCACTTGTAGCTTTGATGACATCCTTGTTGGGTTGTCACAAGCTGTACAGAATGACCAGGTGTGTGTTTCAGTGGCTGCACACTTCCTGTCCTCTACTTTCAAGAACATCCAAAAATAATAGCAACATTTGAAGACTCAATATTTTTTTAAGACTCAAGACTGGACCTGGATAAGTAGCATTTCTCTTTTTCACAGTTCTATTCTTCTCAGATAGGCTCCTGAGAAAGGAGGACCAAATAGAGAAGATGGTCTGTTTGGCCTAGCTTGTCACAGACACAGCATTGCGTGAAAACCTCAGAAGGGGAAGCAGACATGGTCTGTGAACTCATTTGTCCTTTGTTTTGTAGGAACAGAGCAGATGTCACTCACCACCTCAGACCTGAGATGCCGCTTGTCTCTTTTAGTTTTTTCAATCATGTGCTTTTATGTGTGCATCTGTGCAGCAGAGTACAGGTGTCCACGGACACCAGAAGGTGTCAGATCTGCTGCTGCTGTAGTTACAGGTGTTTGTGGGATGCCTGACATGGGTGCTGGGAACCAAAGTTAGGTCCTCTGTAAGGGTGGCACATACTCTTAACCAATGAGCCACCATTTCTCCAGGTCCAAGCCCGGTTTGTCTTAACAGCCTGTTTCTGATGACGTAAATGGTGCTTATGCTTTAAGACTTCAGAAACTTGTTACAAAATTCTGTGGGAATTGTGCTGTGTATAAGTTAATCATATGATCTCACAAAATGGAAATGTCTATAGGAAACAATCAGTTCTATGTAGCTCACAGGTCTGTGTGGGGAAGTGGGTTCAGGGAGAGCAAGGAAGTCAGTGGAGGAGCAGAACGGATACATTGCTAGATTTTGTCCTTCTTCGTTCCTCTGGAAAGTTATTTTTGTCCATTTAGATGCCCTGGGCTTTTAGGGAAGAGAAAGTATTCCGCAAGGTGTGGCAAAGGTTAACAAACATTGAAATGAAGCTAGTTGATGCCCTAGTTTTTCTTTGATTCTGAGCTTCAGGTAGCTGGGGTCACATCTTTCAAAAGGACTTATATTGAGAACTTTGCAGGTTGAAAGTTTATGGAGCCCCATAGATAAATGTTCAAAAACATCTGAGCCACTCTTAGAGAGACACCTCATTTCTAGCCGATCTAACCATCCTTGCCTTTACTAAGATTTTTGGAGCACTGGAAAATTCAAGAAAAACATGAAAAAAACAACCTTAAAAGGCAATAAAAGGAGCCAAGGTCAAGACTAGAATGGAAACAGAGGTGCTAAGCACAAGTATTTCTCCATGGCTACAGTTTGTACTTTCACATTCATTTTTTGAAATATAACAAAATCCATCATTTTACAATGTTCAAGTCAATAGATTCTAGTGCATTCACAAAGCCATACACTCACCATTACTCTGTAATTCTAGAAGATTTCTTTCCCCCCAGAAGGAACACTATACTCATTAGCCATCAGGTTGGCTTGGATGTAGGCTTGCCTCAAAGAGACCTCATTGTTCATCCATTCATTCAGCAAACATTGATTGCTCACTTGCCAAGGCTGCAGGCTTGGCCTAATTTAACTCTCCCCTTTCGACAGAGGCAGGCCCAGCACCAGGTGTTGAGGATCACCTGAAGGGTTAGATAAAGCCTGCAGGCGTGAGGTGGTGGGAGGCAGGGGTGTGCCACTTACCAATGGCCCTGTGAGAGGAAGGAGGAATGGGGCTTGACAGAAAGTACACAGTGTGGTTGGATGTTCTTTGGGAACATTTCTAGGAGTCATTACCTCCCTATAGGAGGTGTTTGCCAGCAAACTAAACCCGGCACAATTTTCAACTCCTACGCTTTTCCTCCATGCTTCCTGTTCAGTCTATGCCTAACTGCATACATTCCTGCCCTTTTCATTTCCTTACTCATTTTCCTCACACAATTTTCTTTTACTTGTCTTTTTCAATTATTTATCCACTTGGATCTCTTTTAACAAATTTGTATCCCCTTTCCTTTTCCTTTCATTTTTTTCCTTCTTATTCCTCACACCCAAAATGACTAGCAGATTAGGAACAGAGAAAGAAGAGACCTTATGGGGTCAAGAAGAAAGCATACCGCCTGTGCATGCACATTGAAGTTCGAAAAAAAGTCGTCTGTGCTCAGAGTCCCTTTCAGCCATTTTCTTCATCTTATTAGAATACAATGGCATCTCTTGAGCTTTTGTTGTAAACCACACACTGGGCTGAATCGTGGTTCACAACCATCCAATAAGGTGATCTCCAATTTACAGATTGCAAACTGGAGGAGCCTTGGAGAGACTAAATGACTGGTTGAATGTCACAAGCTAATAAATGAGGGTAAGTCACCCAAAGCCAGCCCTGTTTGACGGCAGCACATAAGTGGTAACTTTATAAGGCTTATGTTGGGGGAGAAGGGGCTCCCTCTTTCTGCTGGCCTACCTCCCTCTTTAGCTAGTTGTTTCTCTACCCAGAGTCAAGCCTGCAGCCTGTTTGGCTTGTTTCCAGGGTTAGCGAATGGAGATCCTCACCCCAGCTTCAGCACAGATCTCTATGGAGCTGCTAGTATGAGGCAATAAAACCTTAACGGTCTCTAGAAAATACGGCTGTAAATTCTTCTGAAGCTGGCTTGGGGTGTAAAGGTTCACGCCTCCTCTTTTTCCTCTACCCCCACCTCCATTAACTGGTCCCAGATTTCATGAAAGGGGCATTAACACAGGGCCCCACATCCCAGCGACCTCCAGCTGTAGCCAGGTTTATGTTTCATACTTTTAAAAAGAGAAAGAAATTGACTTTGTTCGGGAATGTAGACATGTGGCCTATTATTTGGGGGTGGGGAGTGCGGGGGGGGGGGAGAGGAGAGGAGAGGCTGAGGAAAATGTTTTAAGTACAGAGCAGAAAAATAATACAGTCTCCTCAAAGAAAAGTTTGCAAAAAAAAAAAAAAAAAAAACCCAAAATGTCTTTGTCCAAGCTCACCTTCCTCTTAGCTCCTACGCCCTTGAGCATTTCACAGGAAATGTTTCTGAGTCAGATTTCTCCCCCTTAGCTCACCAAAAGGAGACTAGGGTGGAGTTGGCTTAGACTCCAGAAATTGCAAGGATTTGTTTCTTTAATTAATTTCTAATACCTGTGTGATCAAAACTGAAGTACTAGCCGGGCTGGCAGCAACTAGGCCTAGGCTCCACTGACCTGTTGGATCAGAACATGCTTGCTGGTTTGTGTGTGTGTGTCTATGTGTGTGTGTGTGTGTTTGTGTGTATGTGTGTATGTGTACACATATATACGTACAAGTTCCATATGTATGTGTGTAAGGGAGAGGGAGTGAATAATTTGTACTCCAAGGGTTTGCTAAGCCCCTAATCTCAAATTTGAGTGAAGAGTTGAAAAGGGATGGGGGGAGTTTACTCTTTTTTTCTTACAGATGTCATGTAAGGCTGGGGTCTTTTAGTCTGTCTCTCTGTCTCTATTTCTCTGTCTCTCTGTTTCTGCCTCTCCTGCTCCCTTTACCTCTCTTTTTCTTACTTTCTCCCTGCCTTTTCCCTTCAGTGTCTAGTCAAGTGCCTGGCGCCCAAGAGGCACTCACTAATAGTTTATTGAAGATGACACTGTGTTTCAGGATTCACTAGAGAGTACAGGAAACTACAAAAGTCACAAGGGTTCTCTCAGCTACCTCTCCTGGAAGTGTCCACAAGCCCTTCATGGGAGAGGCACCCTGCTCTGTGACTAGAGAAGAAGAACAGAAACCAGAAGCCACCAGAAGAACCTGAGCAAGCAGGCCTGGCTGATGTTGCCTAGCTTGAACCATTAGATCATATTCCAGGCACACTCCTACAGTATTGACCGTTCCTCATTAAACATAAATATTTAGATGGTTTTCCGTGAGTGCTGGGTCTTCATGTCTGAAAGCTCCTGTGCCACATAACATCTGAGTCAAGTGGGATTTCTTCTTTTCTATCTGCTTTTTGTTGTAGGATATCAGCCATGCTTTACCTTACCTTTCTCCCTTGTTTTCTTCTTTGTTTCCTTCCTTCCTACCTTCTTTCCTTCCTTCTTTCTGTCCATGTTGGATACTGAATACATAAAAACAAACACTGCGGTAACTATACCATCAAGTGTTCTTAAAATTACTTTTACACAAATGATTTTCAGTCTTTTTCAAAATATATTTTTATTTACGTGTATGTGTGTCCATGTCCATGGGCGTGTGTGCCACATGTGTTCAGGTGCCCATGGAAGAAATAAGACAGCATCAAGCCCCCAGGAGATGGAGTTACAGGCAGCCATGAGCCTCCCGGTGTGCATGCTGGGAACAGAACTTGGGTCCTCTGAAAGAGCAGTACAAGCTCTAACCACAGGACCGTCTCACCAGCCCTTACAAATTCCAGATTCTCTCTCTCTCTCTGCCTCTTAAAAATACTTGTTGTGGGGCTGGAGAGGAACCTTGGAGGTTAAGAGCATTGGCTATTCTTCCAGAGGTCCTGAGTTCAATTCCCAGCAACCACATGGTGGCTCATAACCATCTATAGTGAGATCTGGTGCCCCCTTCTGGTGTGCAGGCACACATGCAGGCAGAATGGGGCATAAAAAAAAATCCTTTTTGTAAGAGAAGAAAAATGCCAGATTCCCTGCTGGTAATTCAAAGAAACACAGCTTGGTCTGCTCTTGTCTATGCGTTCCCTGACAAGGAGTCCCTCTGCACAGAGTCTAAGTCAGGAGCCAATGACTCTCTGCCCTTGCTGAAAGTGGGCTATGCAATTTGCTGAAATCTCATGTTCAAGTGGGATCAGAAGTTTCTCTGGGCCTTTAAGTTTGGGTGTTTCCTCGAGGGGATGAGGGGCTAGAAGTACGAGAGAAAGAAGCTGCCCTGGGCCCTGGACTCTAGTGAGATGCCGTCTTGACAAATGTAACGGTTTCTATCAGATGCCCTTCCTTGGCTGCTCACTGCAAACGCAATCCCTTCACATTTCCTTTCTTCTCAGTCCCCAGCTGACAGCACACATCCAGCCTCTCTGGTTACCACAAACTGTTGGAACTCCAAACAGAGCCATATTGCTTTCCAAGGCCTTGACCTCCCGCTCAGTAGTTCTATGCCTATTCTATGGTTCAGAAACTCCCAGAAGCTTTAAGATACAGGCTTCTAGGTCCCAGCCTAGTCTCTGCTCACTAACTCTGGGCTAGAGTTCTGAGAGCGTGCTGGCGCTACTGGGAGGCAAGTCAGACCCTCCAATCACCCTGTCTTCAGACTCCCTCATTGCAAGCACAGCCTGCCATTTATTTGGCTTGCTTCCTGCCAGGCTTGTTGGGTGCTTTAGTTCAATGGATCTTCACAGCAGCCCTGCGGTAGTCTCATTTCAAGAGGAAGAAAAATGAGACAAAGGTTATGTGTCTCCTGCAATATGAATGAGAGAGCTGGTCAGCGGTGACTCCAAAGCTTGGGTTTTAACGACCCTACCATGCCGCATTAACTGCTTAAGCACCGCCCTCCCCAATGCATATCTCATTATCTACTGGATTTTGTGAACATGGCACCCTTTCATTCTGTACCGATCTCTCCCCAGATTACTCTGGGCTGCTGGCTAAATACATTGAGAGGAAACAGGCACTTCATACCCACCAAGACCTTCAGACTCTTGCAAGGGAAGTCTAGTCTGACTTGGGAAAGAAACCCCAACAATGAAATATTTTAAAGAAAGGCGGTTCTGTTGCTTCTAATAATGGATTACCGTAGGAACGTATGGCTGAAGGAACAGATACAAGAATTCCTCTCAGCTTGCACAAGTAAATAAACATGGCTCATTTGCACATAAGCAACTGTGACTCAGATCAGAGGCTGATCATACGTAAGAATTTTGCAGCTGACTTTTAGGGGTCCAATAAGAGTTACAGTATGTGTTTGGATTATACAAGTGCTGGGAGCATCCTGCCTCATGAACCAGGCTTTGGTCTCTCAGGAAAGACTTAGTGGAAGCCACCAACAAAAATGCTAGGTGGAAGCAAAATTCAATGCATACCAGGCCACCTAAGGTTTGATTTTCTTTACTTTTCTTTCTTTCTATTTAATTTTGTTTTGTTTTATTTTTCCAGATAGGGTTTCTCTGTGTAGCCCTGGCTGTCCTGGAACTCCATCTGTAGACAAGGCTAGTCTTTTTTTTTTTTAATTTATTATTATTAATAATAATTTTTATTTTATTTTATTTTTACAATTTATTCACTTTGTATCCCGTTTGTAGCACACACACACACCCATCCTCTTTTCAGGCTAGTCTCAAACTCACAGATTCTCCCGCCTCTGCCTCCCCAATGCTGGGATTAAAGGCACGACCATTGCCTGGCTAAGGTTTGTTTTTCAATAAAGGCAGAGCGCATGGAGACCTGGGTGATTTCCCTCTGCAGGGGTTCGTACACTCATTGGAAGTTTGCTAAGTTAGATTTTTTGTTTGTTTGTTTTGTTTCCCTCCAGAAACTTTGGTAGACTTGACTTGTAGAATCCAGGGAATCTGAAACATACACGTGTTCTTGTTTTGAAACTGATTCCTCTCCTACTCGGACCAACATGTTTTATTTCTGACGTTAATTCTAAGCTTTGTGCTTCAGGAAGCACGGACAGGCTGTGGGGAGGGAATGGGGCCTTCGGAGGTGAGGCGGGACTTTGAAGATTTGCCCAACCAGAGTCTTCAGAGAGGTGCCTATGCTTGTTCAACGTCAGACTCACTCGGCTCCAGTCCAAAACTCCAATTCCCCAGGCCCTCCTTGAGACCACTTAGAACAGCATTTAAGACTGAACCCGGATGTCTGCGTGCGAAAACAGAGAGGCAAACAAACCCAGCTCCCAGGGTGATTCTCTGTGTCAGGGTGGTGTGGAAAACCACTATGATGATGGCTCTCATGGAGCGACCCAGTTAAGAGTATATTTAGCTAAGGCTAAAAAATGGAAAAGTAGAGGTCTGGACACCTCAAATGGGTGGGCGAATGTCCTTTCCTAATTAGAGTGAACGTCTGTGGGTTAGGCAACCCTAGGAGTTAGGGAGCAAGTGTCATCCAGCTGGTACTGCCCGGGTCAGCCTTTAATGGCCTGGCTTCACCCTCTCTCCATCTCGTGGAGAAATCATCTCTTTGACTGTTGGCGTAAGATACCCAGATGAGGGAATCCCACTCACTGACCCTGGCATCTGCCAGGCAGGGCAGCTGGCCCTCTGTCTCAGGCTGCTCCGTGGCTGCTAGAACCGGGCAACCTCACACGGTGGATTCTGGATAATTCCCTTTCGGCTCTGTTTTCAAAACGTCCAGGGCCTTAGGCTTTTGTCTTTGCTCTCATTTTTCTTTTTTGACTTAAGAAGCTTCAAGAGAACTTAAAAGCCAGTCCTTGAAAGTTAGGCATTTCTAATCTTATGAAGGTGTCTCTGCGGGGCCCGGGCTGAAGTTTGTCTGGGGGCTTTCATCTTTCTGTGTCTCCCCTTCCTTCTTCAAACCGTCTATCTGGACTCTTATCCATCCAACTCCTTGTTTAATGCTCCTCCCGCCCCCCCCTCCCTCCCCGAGCCAGCCCCATCGACTTCATACTTGGGGCCCACAGAGTAAAGGAGAAGGGTTTGGTCAGAGGGCCAGAGGGGGAGGGAGAAAGTCATGGGCTCCCATGCTGGGCCCAAGGAGACTGTGAGAAAGCTCCTCTCCGTCTGCAGCCCAGCCCGGTGGGAGTCAATTAATTCTGAATAACCTAAACCGACTGAGGTATTTGCATTCGCAACCTGACTGATGACCGTATAAAATTGATTTATGAATTAAAGTGCTTCCCCTCTCTTTATCCCGATTCAGTCTGTAATTGATTATACGTGCTGCAGCGAAATTACATAAAAGAAAATTAAAAAGAAAAGAAAAAGAAAAGTGAAAAAAGGGACACACACACAGAGAGGCCTTTGCTCCAGCATTCTCAGGGCTCACCGCGATCAGCGGTTCTAACCATCAGTTATCATTTTTTTTTTTTTTAATTTAAAAACTCACTTCTAATTTTGTTTCTACTCCCTCTGTCCCTGACCCGGCTCCACCATGCTTTGGAGTCTCTCTCCCAGCTTCCTTCTCTCTGAACGTTTGGAAAATATCAAGGAGTCTCCCAGGTAGAACTGAAAAAGAAGAGGTGAGCCAAAGTGTCCTCCCTCAGTGCGTGTGTGCCTCTCCTTCTGAGCTGGTCTTTCGCTTTGTCCCTTTTTTCACAGGCCCCTTCCTTTCCCTTTTTAACTGCCCTCCGTGCTAACTGGACATCATCAAAATTCTCTTGTAGCAAGTTCTACTATGCTTTCTTAGCAAGAATCACATTGATGATAAACATTTTAACGGCTAGCCCCTCTCTGCAGAATTTTTTCCACAGGAAATCAAGTGTTTGTATCAAGAATAAAAGTCTAATTCTAAAATCTCAAGGTGCTTTTAGCCAAAGGAGGAGTGTTTTTCTTAATAAAGGGCTGCGGGGGATGGGGGAGAGTTAAGCAGTGGGAGAAGAGGAGTCAAATTCAAACCACCCAGAGAACTGCAAGATGGGGCTTTGGTTACAGCTGGACCAGGGGTCTTCCTGTCCTGGGCTAGCCACTTTATTTCCTTTCCATCTTTCCATGGCTGTTTGAGCTAGAGGTGACTGTTAAACTGGTGGTGACATATATAAATCCCCTTCAAGTACAGCTCACTGAAAGTCACAATGAAGCCTGCTTCCTTGCTTACCCTACTTCGAAAATAAGGCAGTTCTGACTCCAGAGTGTGCGGTAACAGAGCGATTAATGGCTGTCTCCTACCCCAAACTCAGCATTGCTGTTTGAGCAATATGTGGGGGAGCTGTTTGTCATCTCAAGCCAGCTCTGGAGAGCCTGCTGTCTTCTTTGCCTCAGCAGTCTCAGAGGTATATAGAATACAGTACCCATGACTGAATGCACTCACTCATTTTCCCATAGTGCTGTCTCATCGGTCCCTTTCCCATCTCAGGACCTCCGAGATGTTACTCCTAGCTCCTGGTACTCATTTCCTTGCCTCAGTTGCTGTATTTTTCAGTCTTCTTCCATTCTTTACAGTCTTTGGCAGGTACAGTGTTGACTGTGTTCCTCTAAAAGTTCGATGACCAGGTGAGTGGGAAATCCCATATTAAGTACTGCTCAACAGAGAGGGAAGTTGTTGCTCCAGTCTGGATGGAGAAAGGCCTCTTTGTTGATCCCTAGCATGAAGCGGATCTTCTCAACAAGGCGCTCATCTGGGAAGAGGTCCCTGAGCAGGCATGTGAAGTGGCAATTCTGGGAGAACCATAAAAACTGGAATCTCTCCGGTGAACATTCAAGAAGTGAGTATGTGATGAGGAAATTCCCTGTAGGTGTTGAGGCAGTGCTGGTGTGAAGCTAGCCTGCAGAGGAAGCATCTCGGTGGTGGTTTGGAATCTTCTCTCCACCTCAGCAGAGCTGAACCACTGCCTGCTTGTACGAAGAAGATTCACATAGCCTAGGTCACCCGGCGAAGATCTTTGTGAAAATGCAATTGAGGAAAGTAGCGTCAAGCTTTCTTACAGGGCTTTGCTGTTTGCAATCAGTGAGGAGAATGAAAATGCCTGAGAGCAATCTGTGAAAGTATCTGTATACTGAAGTACTGTGTGCTGAGGTACTTGGTCCTGGAATACTGAGTATGGAGGCACTGAATATTGGAGTACTGAGTACTGAAGGGAAAGGAGAAACAAAAGGTGATAAAAAGTTGCCAAGAGGGAAATCCTAGGAGGCAAAGCACCCCTGTGCCTTTGCTAGTAGAAAACCCCATACTCATAGACAAGAAAAACACAAGAGGCATTTTCTAAGGTCCTCCCTTTTCAAAGGAAATAAAGAACTTGGTGGCTAGTTCCCTAAGGCTGAGCAGTGTTTCAAAACACAGGTGGAAAGGTATTAACCATGGGCTTTAAGGCTTTAAAGGAACTTCCCAGATTTCTGATTTTATGATCTGTCAGTTGGTACTCCTTCCCCCAAATTCACGGGTTTAGTCTTTTTTTTTTTTAATATTTATTTATTTATTTATTTATCTTTATTTGCATTAGTGTGAAGGTGTCAGATCCTTTGGAATGGGCATTACAGACAGTTGTGAGCTGCCATGTGGGTGCTGAGAATTGAACCCGGGTCCTTTGGAAGAGCAGAAAGTGCTCTTAACCAGTGAGCCATCTCTCCAGCCCCACGGGTTCAGTCTTAATCTCCAATATTACTGGATGGGGAAGGATTAGGTGATGAGGCTGGACCGCCATGATGGATTATTATCTGATCAAAATCTCAATTGGCCATGAAATATAGAGCCAGAAGATAGCTATTCTAAATTGCTGATGCAGCTCAGACCCAGACACCTGACAATGCTTGGATCTTGATCTTTCCAACCTCTAGAGCCATAAGAAAGAAGCCATTGTTGTTGAAGTCACTTGTCCTGGGTAGCAGACTTGGAGCAGTCTGAACCAGAATAACATTAAGATGCCTCTAGAAGGCGAAAGCTGTCTGCGAGATACAGCTGAAAATGGCAAAATCAAAAGATACAAATTCCATGGTCTCTCCTGGGTTTGACTCATTAGTGGTATACCGGTTCTCTAACATGTGTGAAATACTGGGTTCAGTCCTTAGCACCTTGGTAAGAAGTCTAACAGAGACTGTGAGAGTCCTTTAGTTGTCACTGACCTTTTTAAGGCTTCAAACTCCCTATGGAGTTGAGAATGACCTTGAACTTCTATTTTCCTGCCTCCTCCCCCTGAGTCCTGGATTATGGGTGTACAGTTCCACGCCCAATTTATGCAACACTGGGAATCAAACCCTGGGCTTCACGCATACTAGGCAAGAACTCTAGGCAGTCTCTGCCTCTGCCGTCTGCCTTCACTTTGTTCTTTTTCTTACTGGCTCCTCCTTTCCAACTGAACTGTATCTACATTACAAGCCTTTGAGCTCCTTCTTGGGAAGGTCTTATGTAAATGCTGATTTCCTTTGTGGTCGTAGATGAGAGGGTAGAAATGATTTTTGAAGACATGAAGTAGTTTGCTGATTTCTAGAAAAGAAGAGTGACATTGTTGCCACAGAATCTGATCCTCCTTAAGCAATGGCTGCCTAGAAGATGTCAGAGCCAAAGAGAACAAAGACCAAAATAAGTCATGTTAACAGTAAGAGGAGCAGGGTGCAGAGAATGGCTAAAGAGTTGTTGAAACATGCAAGTAAAATTCTGGGATTGGTTTTGTCATAATGGCCCATTCAAACATTCTTGGCAAACCACGTGACTATGTGGATACCCTTGTAGGAACATCTTCCCCTTTGGCATCCCAGGGCGCTTTGTGCCGTTCTCAGTGCAGATGCTTCTCTTGGGCTTTTCCCTACAGTTGCTACAGGGATAATCTCTGCTTTGGTGCAGAGAACTCAATCTTACCTCTGAGCTGAAACTGTTATCTTCCAAAATCCTTGTAGCTCTTCTATGATCGCTCTACCTTAGGGGCTTGACTTTCAGTCTGTCAGCTCTGCCAGTGTCTGGAATCCTGCCACACCTAGGACTGTCCTTCTATGGGCCAGTACTGACTAACTTTCTCCCCTCTTCTTCTGGCCCAGTTCGCCAACACATTTCAGTGTTCTTGTTTTTGAGACACAGTCTCACTCTATGGCCTGGGCTGGCCTGGAACTTACCACGTGGCCTGTTCCATGTCTGAACTTCTGGCAGTCTTTCTATCTTGGCCTCCTAAGTCCAGGCTTACAAGCTGTGTGTTGCCATACCTGGTTTCAGTTCAGTATTCTTGTACTCATCAAAAAGAAAATGTGATATTTATTGGCTGGTTTATTATTGTTACCATTTGCAATGCTAGAGATCAAATCCAGGGTTTCACACATGCCAGGTGAGCACCCTACCACTGAGCTATATAGCCACAGACTTGTCATTTACACACAGCACTCTTCCTAACTCAGCTCAAAATATTTGCCCTTACCTCCAACAAGGTTCTGGAATCTGCAGAACCTTTTCCTTGGACCTGGCTCCAAAGCTAATAAGGTAAATGAACAGGGAACAAATCTCAGCCAAGATAACAAACAAGGGCTTGGCAGCAAGGCCCTGTCTGTGTACATAAATGCCAAGAAAATTCAAAGAAATGAATAGATACCTGTGGGAAACACCAACAGGGAAGACTTTCAGGGAAAATAAAACTGAAGGATAAGTGGATTCCTAACAAAGATCTAGTAGAAAGCTTGTCGGTTTAATGTATGCATCTTCCGTGGCCCAATAACGGGATTAAAACAATCATGGTTTGAAGTCTTGGAGAAAGATAGGGTAATAATAGTAACAGTAGTAGTAATAACGGTAATAATAATAATAAAACTTTTCAATTTAATTATCCAGTGTATTTCTCCCATTTCCCCGGTGCTTTCAGAAGACCTCTCATCCTTTTTTTTTTTTTTTTTTTTTCTGTCTTTTTGTTTCACCTTAACTTCTGATGGTGCTGGGATATGAGATTAATAAGGTCAAAAGAAAAAAATGGAGGGCTAGAGCTAAAGTTGCCAAACAGAAGCAAAGAAGTGTCAAATGAGAGGTCACAAACAGTGCAGGGTTTAGGGCTGTCTTGGGGAAGACCGACTGTTGAAAGGTAAGTTTTTCTCCGTGGATGAACAGGCCACCAGCACACCTGTCACCTAGCAGTAACCAGTGAGGTGGGTACTCAGAGCTGCTCATCGCATTCATAGTCTCTCGGTGGTCAAGGAAGACAATGCTGCAGATAGGTGTGGTGGTTAGGGAACGCGCGTACACGAAACATTGAAAGCAATACCTGACACATAAGCACTGTGGGAAAACTGTCTTGTTATTCATGTACAATAAACAGGCAGGAGAAAAGAAGTGGAAACCCAGGGTCTTGCAACATTTGGTTGGTATGTCATTCATCAGTAACCACAAATTTGCTGTTCCAGAATAAATGCTGTCTAAGGTGGGAATGACACAGTTTGAAAGAATGTTGGTCTGGGTTTCATAACAGATCAGTTTTGTTTTTTTTTTTTTTTTTGTTCAGATGGAGAAATAAACTTAATAATCACTTCAAGATGGTGTTTGATGGTCTGCTATTAATATATACAAAACAAGAGAACTTGAAAACATCATATTCGTTTCTGATTAAAAATTAGCTTAAGGAGATAAACCAACCTCACTAGAACCATGAGGACTTGTTCCATCAAAAAGTCCCTTACATCAAAGGGAACCAAAGTTCCAGACCTACTCAAAGGAGTGCATCTCCCAGGTCTGTGAATTCCCCTCGTGGCCCCATTCCTTGCACCAAACGAGGCTCTATGCTCTAGAGGGGACCTCAGCAGCCACCAGGCCTCCTGGTTCAGATGAATAATAACGGGAACAGGACAACAGAAAGGAGAACAGTGACTTCTGGGGGTTTTGGCAGGCTGTGGACTGGGCAGAGCAAAAGAAGACCTAAGTGGAGAAGCCCTACGTTCTGACAACGCGACGAGGAACATCCCAGTGACTGCCTTCTTCCGACCATACTTGAGCAACGGGCAAGCCATCTTAGCTGTGTCAGTAGAGGGTGTTCACATCCCTTCTGGCTTGCCATGTCTATGAGTCTAATAAAAGCCAGCTCCGATGATGGCCATTGTCCACAGTTCCTCATGGTTATCTCAGAAGCCCCATATTTTAGCCAATAATCTTTCCAGAAGATGTGTTTTAGTCTATGAGTTTGCTGTGTTTTCCTTTGTTTGCTACAGGAATCTTGCTTATCTGATTTCCAAAAGCTACTCTCTAAAAGTCTAGAGGCAAACGTTTCAGCAGATGCTAGATAAAAGAGTTACAGCCTGGTGAGTGATATTTCAAATGTGTGAGAAAAACTCATTTTTTTCAGAAGAAGTAAAGTGCAAATTTTAGGGAAAAGTTAGTGTTTTAGGAAAAAAGTCAGCATAAAAATGCCTCTAGTACTTAAAAAGCCCAAGTTATTTTTTTTGTATTTGAGATGTTTAATATTTATGTGAATATTATTTTTTATACAAAGAACAAATACAGATGTGTGAGGCCATTAACAAATAACAGGAATGAAAGACAAAACCTTGAGCTTATGTGTACCTCAGAAATAATTCTGGTTTTGAAAAATAACTTGAAATTCTTAAAGTGGTTCCACCATTTACAATTTCACTTGAGCCTCGAAGCAGAGGTAGGACTGACTGGTTAGTCTCCCTGACTCTATTCTCTGAAGGTATGAATATTTCAAGTACAAAAACCCTTTGGAAGATAACTCACTATGAGTGTGTGGTGAGTTGCCAGTTAAAATGGGATAATGGTGTATGTTTTCTCAATTTCCTGTCTGGCATGAGCAGCTTCATTCCATAAACATCATCATTAATAGAAGGGGAAGAAAATAAATGTAGAAACATGAGACTGCCCAATAAGTAAGATCTGTTGTAGAATTAAAATTGGATGTCTACCCCCAAGGATGAAGTGGTAGAAGTTTGCCACTTTTGATTGTGAAGTGGGCTTTTGTAGCAGTTTTCTGAACCCCTGGAATAAAGAAGGTTGATTTGCGATGGAATCTCCAGAGCCTGCAGTCATATATTACAATATGTTGTAAATCCAGAGGGTACAATATAGATTTCACAGGGGGGCCCTGGGGTTAATTGAAATTCCATCTGTTTCTTCCGTGTGGGTTAGGATCCTAAGATATTCACTCAGGGTAAGATATAAGATTTACAATCCTTAATTTTCAGGCTCAAGTAGAAGTTTACCTAAATCTGTTCCTATTCTCTCTTCAATTAAAGGAAAAAGAAGAAGAAGAACAATAACAACAAGAACAAGAAGAAGTACAACAAGAACAACAAGAAGAAAAACATTTTAAAAGGCAGCCAGGCTTTATTTTCCTCACAGCTGCCCCCAGGCAGCCCCCCTTCCTTGCAGTGCATGCTGGGTAATGCCATGTATTCTTAGGTTTCCAATGGCCCCCATTACTGTCAATTAGTTACGGAATGCTACAGAGATTCATGCCTGACAGCTCGGGTAAAGGCAGGAGAAATGGGCTCAGTAGGGAGCGAGGGGCCTGATTCTTTTTTGTCCACAAGAAATACCTTTCTCAGCAAGGCTTTTAATGGCTTTCCCTTCTTTCTTTCCCTCTGCCCGGGCGCTCCCCATGATCCCAACACACACCATATACACATACACTCATATATTCACATGTCAGTGTGTTTGTGTGAACATCATGCCAGACTGTGAGAACCCTCAGAGCAGAAGGCTCTAAAGTGACTCTACTACCTCTTAGAGCAAGCTTTAAGTTCCCACTTAGATCTTGCTCACACCAGATTCCTAACTCTTCAGGTATCTTGTCACTCAGGGCTGCCTCAGCCTCTAGGTTTTTCTTTGGCTTAAAGGAGAAGCACAGCCTGGCCACAGCTCCTAGGCAGAAAGAACACTGTGCTGTGACACTTGGGGTTTGGGCTGTGAATTCTGCCTGATCCTCCCCACCAATCGCATGACCTCTGACTTCTTTCTCTGCCTCTTTCTTTCTTCCTTTTTTCGACATGTCCCCCTTTCCCCTCCTCAGATCCAAGGGGGTCATTGCGCTTCCTCGGAAGATCTTCTTTGACTCATCCCGATTCATCCCAATATTTATCATAACACAACATTGCTCATCACCTTAGCATTCTCTCACCCCAGTCCTGGGTATTTGGATAGACTCCTCCCTCTCATGTATTTGAGCTCAAATGCTACCAACATGGAGAGTTTTTCCTGACTGAGAGAGCTGAAGGTACTAGGAGTCACAGTTTATGCTCTGCTGCTTTCCTCCATATCCCTATGCGCTCTCCATAGCCCTACTTATTGCCTAAAATTGTATCCCTCATCTATATGTTCCAACCTCTTCTATTACAATGAGCCCTCTTTAAGACAAAGGACTGTCTTGTTTACCAGCCAAACCGCATCTAGAGAATACCACCCGCCACAAACAGGAGTTCAATAAAGTGAGCTAAAATTAATTAAAACTTGTGTTCAGGGTTGTGGAAAACCTGCATCACACCAGAGCAGTTTGCTTATTCTTTTATACGAGCACCAGGCTTTGCTCACAGTTCAAAAGACAGGCTTAGGAGACACCTCATAGGAAAATACCAGATGCGAATAGACAGCAATAAGCACAATGCTTAGAGTCATCCTATTTCTCCAGATGGATACGAGAACAAGGATAGGCTGAAAATAGCAGGAGATGACACACTAGAGAAAAACATGGTCCATAGCAATTTGTGCCTGGGTTATTCAGAGTCTCAGATCCTTCCTTCCTGGAGTCGGGCCTAGGGAGGGTGTCGCCCAAAGGCTGTATGTAGTATGGAAACAGTCCTATTCTGTTTCATTTAGCCACGTGTGAAAGGTAGAGTAGGAAGGCGCCATAAAAAGGGTAATACGGTGGGACAAGTTAGGGCCAGATTTTAGAATGTAAGCCTCAGAGCACAAGAGTTAGGCTGCAGGCTTATATTTCCTGGCTAGCACAGCCCAGGGAACTACTGAAAAGACCATACCCAGGACAGTGTGTCTGAAAACTGAAGCTACTTTATATTGCCATCATATCATTACTGACCTGTTGCTTTAGGACTCCTACAGAATCATTGAGCTTCTTCTTAATAATACCACCTGAAGCGAATAGCCAATACCATCTCATTAGCAAATGCGCTGTACTTCTCTGTCTTTCAGACTTTCATGTGTTGGCAGATGATCAGGCTGCTCACTAAAATGCTGACTCTGAGAGAGGTCTTGACACCTAGCATTTCTAAAAAGAGATGCCCCTGTCGCTGCTTCATTGACTCTCCAGGTAGCAAGACATTATTTGTTGACCCAGAAAGTGATTTGTAATGATGAATTGCCTTTAACCTGAATTAAATAAGCGAAATTTAACTACTATGTATTTTTTTTTACAAATAAGAAAAAAATGTGTTTATATGTTTATATCTCTGATCTGTGTCCCTTTTGAAGTTAACTAATCTAGGAGGTGCTGTGAAATAGCCAACAGATAGCCCAGATGTACCAAAGCTGTTTATCCAGTGTACTCTATTTATATACTTGAGTCAGAAATTATTAAATAAGTTTTCCTCTCTAAATAGAGTGGTTTTAGTGTGAAAAAAATACCAAGAACACAGTGTGATCAATGAGGTTGGTTGGAGAACAGTCTTGCTGTGTACCTAGCTTTTATTCTCCTCATCTACTGAAGATGAGGTATGATATAATGAGGTGGGGCACAAGTAGTTTCCTAGTTTTATAGGTTGAATGCCATTTATTGTTCCTTGCAGCCTTATGCTGACATTTAATTGCTGCTATAATGGTGTTAAGAGGTAGCAAGTGGAAGAGGTGACTCAGCCATGCAAGCTTATAACTTTGTTGGTGGGATTAATGCTACCATGACAGGACCGAGTGTAGCCCCTTTCTCTCCTTTCCTTCGGCTTGGTCATGGCCTAACAAGAAGGCCTTCAATATATGGCAAAACCTTCATATTGGACTGTTTGGCTTCCAGAACTGTGAGCTAATAAATTTCTGCTAATTATTATCTAGACTGTAATACCCTGGTTCTCACCAATGGACTAAGATGTGTAGGTAACTGTATTAGAGTCCAAAATGATAGCATAAAAAAGGCATGGTGGCAGGAACAGTTGAGACCTTACACCTCAAACTGCAAACAGGAGGTAGAGAACACATTGGGAATGGCATGAGTTTTTTGAAACCTCAAAGCCCACCAATAGTGACATACTTTCTCCAACAAGGGCACATTTGCTAATCCTTCCCAAATAGTTCTACTGACTGGGAACCAAATATTCAAACGTGTGAGCCTATGGGGCCGTTTTCATTCAAACCACCACAGTAACCAATAAGTAACATTTCATTTGGGAGGAAGAACAATAGAATACTCACACCTGCTCACAGAGTTCATTCTGTCTACGGTATCTGCTCTCATCAACATTCAGGTTCGAGACTCAATTTATGAAGGCAAGTGACATTTATAAATCCATGAAAACTCACAAGAGCGCAGACAGCACTTACAAAGCATTCGCTGGGAAGATAGCAAAAGAAAATGAAAACAATCATTTAACATAAATGATAATTTTGATAATTTGCACAATTTAAGAAACTGTTAGCTGTTTTGGGGCATTAAAGGGAATTTATGGGAGGAAAATATTGCTTTGGATTGAGAAAGTCCAGGACTTTTCTTCTAAAAGAATTTGAATTAGAATTTGAAGGAAGTTTAGCTTGGGAAGGTGCTGGTTGTGTCAGGTAAGTGAAAGGGCATGAACAGATGTGTGTGTGTATGATATAAGTGTTTGAGAATTTATGAGCAGAACATGCTCACTGAAGCAGTTTATTTGTTTGAGGCAAATAGGATAGAGGGGACAATACAGTTGGGATTCAATTAAGTAAGGCTTTTTGAATACTAAGCTGACAAACTGAGACTCCATTTGGTCGATAATGGATAATGCCTTGAGTAGAAGAGTACATTTCAACAAAAGTATCTTCATTGGTTAATTTGAATAGTTCATGTATAAGAGTCAGGGCATTTAAAACAATTTTTTTCACCATCTATTTATTATATATCTCGATTGAAGCACCCTCCTTCAACTCCTCCAATCCTATTCTCCCTCTCTGTTCTCCTCATGGTGGTTGTCCTCTTCTTTGCTCCCTACATTTTCATGTATGTTAGACCTGTCTTTAACTTCCCTAATGATAAATCTGTTTCTGTTTTGTCTTTTATATAACCATCCTCCCATACTAAGTCCATTAAAATATACATTGAGAAATTCAGATTAAAAATTATATGGAAAATCTCTGCTGTAAAATGTTAATTATAGACAGAGTAAGATTTTTTTTTTTGTTGCTGATTGTATTACTAATTGGAAAGGAACAATCATAGGTTTTTGTAGTGTGTGTTCTAAGTTCTAAATTGGTAACGACACTTGAAATTATGAGATGTGTTATGCTTTTGTGAAAATAATGGTAAAATACTGATATTAACTGTTTTTCTTATTGTCTTTATGGCTGCTAAAGTTGAGCATATTGTCGTATGCGCAAAGTTGGCTTCCCGCTTTACCATTTTCTATGAACTACATATTTATGTTTTTTTTAATTTTCCAATAAATTATTTTCCTTTATAATCAGAAAAAAAAAGGAGACAGGGCAGAATAGATCTGGTGGGGTCATAAATGTTCTCGACTGATGTGAGTTTATACTTACTGGCAGGGCACAGAGCAGGCTTGGAATTAGTTGAAGAATATGAGTGGTTGGGAAAGGATATAAATTCAATTTGAGGTTCTTTAATGAATAGTAAGAGAGAAATACGGGGAAATCCATTAGACAGTTTTGAGGAAGGCCCTGATGAGAGACTGTAACCAAAGCTATGGGAGTAAAAGTTGTTTCCAAGGAAAATCACGCAGACACTAATCTTAAGCATCTGAATGGAGAAAAGCAGGGCCGGGAAAATGGAATCACACAGAATGAAAATGGGGTGGAAGGGCCGGCAGTGACCACAGCAATGAAGGCTGCTGGGCGATGGTGGAAGATGAGGTCAAGGAGTGGCTTTTTCAGGCCCAGAGGCTTTTCCCGGTGTGGATTACTCAGAGTGCAGAGGTGGGATCCACACAACTAGATTAAGTGGCAAGCAAGTCATAATCAAACTGGGAGCTGAGGGTTTTCCTTTAGGGAGAAGAAAGTGCGAACTGGAATGAAAGTGGGCAGATGTGGGGCATTTATAGACCGACCATGGTCTTGGGAAATGGCCAAAAGGTGAACAAATGTCTTGGTAAACAGCAGTTGAGATGAGCACAAGTGTGCCAAATCAGCATAGACACAGACCTAAAAAAGACAATAGACGGTCGGTATGTCCCAGGGGTGGAAAACCAGTGCCACGGACAGGGCGGTAAAAGCCAGGCAGTTGCCAAGGATGGAGAGAGTAGCGCACACAGCATGGCTGTCTAGTGAGTGAGCCTAAGCACCAAAGCGAGGAAAATCCAGAAACTGGAGTCTCACGAGAGGAGGTGAGTAGGAAATGGTGAGCAAGAAAAACTGAGACTGTGAACCCCAAGGGTCCCCATTTCAGAGACACTTGTGAATAAAGCAAAGGATGGCCCCTCGCTGAGCAAATCCCACTGGGCTTCAGCAAGTTGGCATCCGTCAGGAACATTTATGGTCCCCTCAGATCTAGTCTGCCCTGTCTCTTATATGGGAACTGTTATAATTAATCAATTCAATACTTTTGTTAAAATGTACTCTACTACTCAAAGCATTATCTGTTATTTACCATAGGAAATCTCAGTTAATCCTTCCTTAATTGGATCCCAACTTCATCATTCTTTCTGTTTTCCCCTCTATTCTATTTGCCTCAAACAAATTGCTCTAGTAAAGGTGTTCTGCTCATAAACTCCCAAGCAAATGCCTCTACCTGTGAAGAGCTACAGTAAAGACAGTAAGCAGAGCTAGCCTTCCGACGCCTATGAGAGAATCCACTTCATGTGGCACAGGCAGAGCATTAAACACC